>NW_027248330.1:0-97811 GCF_041260155.1 Ptychodera flava
CCAAAGAACGCTGAATTTCGGCAGTAATTTGGCTTTTTACGTCAAGTCCCAAAATGGATTTGAAGTCACCGACCCTATGTACGGGTCACGGTCTTTGCAGGGCTGTGGTGAGCGGGGCGATTAGCTGTAGCGGAACACACAGCATCGTACGCAGGGCTAGTTGACCCCAAGTGAAAATGTGTTCCCGATCAAATCTTCCTATATTTTTTTCAGAATTTTCGACAAAATCATTGCTTCTTAAATCTTTTGTAAAATATAAAATACTAAAATAAAAATGCGATGTGCCATGTCTCCAGATTTCTAAAATATCGTTCGTTGACCGTTCGACGGAATATTCATTTCGCAAACTTGTGACGCAGTTGACCGCCAAATAATCTTAGAATCCTCCAAATTATCCAACCATTCGCGTTAGAGTTCAGCTCGCTTAGAGTATCATAACATTCTTCGGCCTTCGTTTAGATCGACCCTAATCTCTCCCATTTAGAAAATAAATACACAAGCTACCTTGACAAAACTTCGTGCACCATCCAGGACCAAACGCACTACAAATCTGTCTTGACGTCATCTCCTTACATGGTAATCGGAATACCGTATTTTTTAGCAAAGGAGACACAGAATACGTCGGAGTATTCAGTTTCAAAACGTATTACATTGTGTGATGTTGTCCAAAAAAGGTAATGTTACTGTAGTGGTATAAATTACAAAACACAAAAGTTCAAATCAGTTTATTTTGGACTGGCTTTACCCAACATTTCATATTGTTTCTTATGCCAGATTTGACCACGTGCTTACTGGCGACCCCTTTACATGCAAATTTTGTGTCAAATGGTGTGTTCTCCTGGAAAAACAAACGTACGATTTCTATATGAAGGAGGCGAAATTTGCCCTCAAAACTCGAAACCACCCCTTATGGGGTGTACCTAGCTATTTTGAACGAGCTTCTCGAATCTGTAGCTCTATTTCGAAATGATGGTCTGATTTTCTCAGCTCAAGGATAAGTGTTCTCCATCGCTGTGGGCATTACTATTCTCAACTGGGGGGTGCAGTTTCCAGTCGTAATGTTTTTCATTGTGTCCGGGATATAAAACCTTTCCTTTTTACACTTTTGCTTTGATTAACACTGGTCCATATCTTGTCAGCGATTAAACATGTTTCAAGTTTAAATGTTAAATTCTGGTCTCGAGCCCTCTTGTTCGACCAAACTGATATTACCCCTCCCACTTTGGCTCGTCCAGTGGGTGTAGCAAGGGTCGTGCCATCGCCTAGGAAACGGAGGGTGCATTAATTGTTGCATTTCGATGCACATTTTGATTATATTCAGAAGATTTTATGGCAAAAACTCAGATAGAGAAGCATTAATATTCACATCTCACTTATTCAAGACTGGCTGAGAGCAGCACTTCCATTCAGTTAACATCATTACGCCATTTATTATGCCAAGAAAGATGAAGTCAAGACATTTTGCCCTCCCTGGTCTCAGCCAGAAATGGTTATACCTTACAGAGTTTTTTCCCACGGAATGAAAACAAATGTACTTGGGCTGAGGCCCAAGTACAATAATAACAATAATAATAATAATTATTATTATAATTACATTTATATTCTTCATTTCGACAACAACGTCCGCCTCACAAAATAAAAAAGACAGGGAGGAATTACAGAAAAAATGCTTTTTCGAGTCTAGAGAAATATAAACATCGCACACAGTAACACTGTAACATTTAAAAAAATGAAAAAGCAGTTTGAAATAAATTATTTTATCTTTTATTCTTACTTATTTGTTTATTTATTATAATACGTTTGTAACAGTAACTTTATTTTACTTTTTATACCAAAAGACAATCACACATGTAACTAGAGTCGCATCTCTTTATTGTAAGTCTTTAAACAAAGATATAATCTTCGTATTTCTGATGTCTTCCAAATATTTAACACCTATTTGGTAAACGGTTAATTCAAAGTTATAAACATGACTTGTTTCACCAGTTGATCATTTTAAAACGAGTAGTTGAATTTGTAAAACGGCAGGTCGTATGACCTGGCAGCCATGGTGGTTTTCAGAAAATTCCAATGCAATCCTTCAAAGGTTTCTTTTTCAGTACCAACGAATAATTTGAGCTCAAGTTTGGGCGGTGAGTGCTTGAGAAACAAATATTAACACAAAATCAACATGCCATGTGTGACAGTTTTCGTGTATAGTCAGACCTTCTCATTCCTGTAACTGAATGCTTCAATGTTCGTTGGTTGTAGTATGAATGCTGTATGGAAGTATTTTGTCGCGAGGGAGTGTCCTGTTGAAATGTAAAATCATGGCTTTGTTGTGCAAAAGTATAAACCATGGATGAGTGGGTTTTCCTGAACTCAGAAAACTTACGCGCGTTGGGAAGCAAAACATAGAATTTACTTACTCTTGCCATATGCAAATGTATCAGTCCGGGCTAACCACCAATTTACCTCATTAATTATGCAAATATTTTATTCGAGGCTTACAGTGCACCAACAGAGCAAGAGATTTTCAATTTTCTCGCATATGTACCTATATTTGACCAAAATTTGTTCTTGAAAAACAAAAAACTCCAACACTCCTATCAAAATAAGTAATACGTAATGAAAAAAATCAGGTGATTTATTATCATATCCTACATTTAGTTTATTTTCTACATAAGAGTATGTCATTAATTTAATCTAAAAGTAAATCTTTAACAACATCAAAAAATCAATTCTTTTATTTTTGCCTTCTTCAAATATTAAATATGAATAGTACGCTCAGTAAAATTAGGGTAACCTGAACAAAATGATGAGAATTTTATTAGACGCACTATCGATTACCCGCCTACTCACATTAGAATACAAAAAATCAATTGAAAAATAATCTAATCATTGAGATTGTGTTGCACGCGATTCGGATGTATTGTTGCCCCTATCTTTACTTTGGAGTCCGCTCCCTGGTACAGGACAACTGTAGTAGAAAAACAAACCATCAAAGATACATTTACTGATTCCAACGTGATAAAAAAGTGAGACATGGAAATATTAAAGGGAAACAGTCGTCGGAATTGCGCCTTTGTGAGTGTCTGGTTTACAATTAATGTATTTCGTGCACGATATCTGGATGCACCTTATCATCATAGCTGCAACAGTAGATTATGACAGACATGTTTTAACTTTCATCAATCACCATCGTACCTTGGATACAGTGATTACATTGGCCGTATGGGTCCATACGACCTTTGAACGCAGTTCTAACGATTGTATCCTTTTAACAGAGTCACATCACATTAAACACAGCAACATATCACCGTATTTTGTCTTTGACTCTCCGTCTCTCTGTGTGTCTCTATCTCTCTCTTCCTCTGTCTCTGTTGCTGTCTGTCTGTCTCTACGTCTGTATCTCTCTCTCGGTCTCTGTCGGGTTGTCTGTCTGTCTGCCTCTGTGTGTGAGCCTCCCTTTCTCTTTCTCAATTCCGTTACTGTAGGCCTACCTATCAACAACCGACCAAGTTTTCATGTCACAATTTATTCTTTTACTGCATAATACAGGTTTTTTGTGTTACCATTCTCGTTAATCAGTAAAAGCAAGTATTTTCGAGAAATATTTAATGGCAGTTTGGTCGTGAGTCAACATCGACTTCACCGAGTATGGTTTGAAGAAGCGGCGAATTAAAAACCTCAATATCCTTCCATCCGTTTGCGTCTTGCCTTATTACAACATCTAAATGAACACATGCCAAGCTGGCGGTAATTGTGCATTATATTAAGTTAAATTTTATTACGAATGTTACATGCACACACGAGTACAGATAGCCTGCAGTAAATATTACCATTTTCACATCATCGATCCTAGATTGATTTTTCTTCTGCGCTGAATTTTTTAGCAGCTGAGTAAATTCGTTCGATAAAATGTAATAATGTTGCGTTCCGATATTTTATAGAGATTTGTGTCATGCGCATTTTGCAACTGCCTTATACAAATATTCCACAGAAAAAAAGGTTAAAAAGAAATTACAACGTTGTTTTTCTTTAGATTTTCATTTCGTCTCGTATGATATCTCCTTTGTTACTGCATCAACACTTACACACGAATACTTAAAATCACAATCACTACAGAACTACAATACGGTATAAAGACACACCCTGGCGGAAAACGTGTATACTAGAACGCACGGTTTGGCTACCAAATTTATTGAATAACTAATTGGCTGTTTGATAAACTACTTACTTCATCACTTAATAGATTATTGAAAATATTAATTTATTTATGATAAATCAATTAATTTACTAATTTGTTCATATTTCAAATATTATTATTTTTATTTGTTTAAGTATTACTTTTGACTTGTTCAGTTATCGTTTGCTTATTCGCTTTTTCTAAGAGTCGATTTTACGAGACAATTCGGATTAATATTGTGGCGTACACTATGTTGAGATATCGTGATAAGAGACTTACGTTTTAGAAAGAAAATGGAAATTGTGAAGCTAGATACTCTTTTAAAATTCAGATAAACCTTTGACATATCGTCTGAAATCGAATATTCAGCTAAAAAGTGCTGTCGATAATACAACAGAAATAATTGAGGTACTATCCCAATCTTACCATAGAGGGCGCCCAGAGTAACGCGGTATAGAAAGCTTCCTGAATTTCTGATAAGAACCCTAAATTACAGAAATACAAATTAATGCAAAAACGCAAACTTTGAGACACATGAATATATACACAGGTTTCATTTTGATGGTCTCACCTTTTTCAACCTTCATTACATGTATTGATATTTAACTTTTCTAGTGGGGTGGGGGGGGGTGTCAGTCAATATTTCTGTGTAAGAGAGCAGGGTTACTCAAGTTCATCATGGTTGGCAGGAAGGGGGCTTACTCGAAATTCCTACGACTCCGAGGCCGTAAACAATGATGGCTCCCTAAAAGAATACTTCTTCCTTGCGTACATGACAATTTTATTTTACCAAAAACGGGGGGGGGGGGGGTGGGGGGGTGGGGGTTGAAAATGAATTTTTATCCTGTTTATGGCACTGCTCAAAGGGAAGAATTTAATGTCAATGATTACATGTCGCAACCCTCAATATACCAGATATCCAACATTCAATATACCAGATATCCAATATTCAATATACCAGATATCCAAAATACCAGATATCCAACATTCAATATACCAGATATCAATGCTGAATAATACATCTTTACTTATTACATTGCTTGATCTATCACATCGTCGTTCATATCTAAAATACAATTTCTTCTGTCGCCTCAGCCAACATGGGGGTCGAAATTATCTAGGGTTGTACTGCGATCATCGATTGGGCCAACATAATCTGTGTTCTTTGTTGACTCTGCGTTCTTCACATTTTTTTTCTTTTAACATTGGGAATATTATTTGGTGATATACCGCTTTTTTCCTCATTTGTGTCGTTTTCTTTTGTAGCTTTAACCTTTCCATTGAAGTTTGATTTGATAACTACAGTCTCCTGTTTGTTGAGACCGTTATTTCCATTGTAATTGCGTGGTTTTGTCAGTTTAGCTGCATCATTCGTGGTTCTTGCTATTTCTGGGTGTGTCTCCGTGGTTCATTATCGGCAGTTTTTCAGTAGATGTCTCAGGCTTTTTACCGCAAGTTAAGCATTTTTTTGCCTGCGGACAGTTTTGTCTACTATGGCCTGGCATATGACTTTTCTTTTATTGCTTTTGCTGGTTTTTAGTATTTGTTTGTTTCTTTTAAAATATGTAAATCGCACTGAGACGTATGTGTAGTGCGTGTAAGAAATAAATATTATTATTATTATTATATAACAGATGATTGGTGGACAGTTTTGTCTACTATGGCCTGGCATATGACAGATATATAACAGATGATTGGTGGAGAGTTTTGTTTACTATGGCCTGGCATATGACAGATATAACAGATGATTGGTGGACAGTTTTGTCTACTATGGCCTGGCATATGACAGATATATAACAGATGATTGGTGGAGAGTTTGTTTACTATGGCCTGGCATATGACAGATATAACAGATGATTGGTGGACAGTTTTGTCTACTATGGCCTGGCATATGACAGCTATAACAGATGATTGGTGGACAGTTTTGTCTACTATGGCCTGGCATATGACAGATATATAACAGATGATTGGTGGACAGTTTTGTCTACTATGGCCTGGCATATGACAGATATATAACAGATGATTGGTGGACAGTTTTGTCTACTATGGCCTGGCATATGACAGATATAACAGATGATTGGTGGACAGTTTTGTCTACTATGACCTGGCATAATGACAGATATAACAGATGATTGGTGGACAGTTTTGTCTACTATGGCCTGGCATATGACAGATATAACAGATGATTGGCAGACAGTTTTGTCTACTATGGCCTGGCATATGACAGATATAACAGATGATTGGCAGACAGTTTTGTCTAGTATGGCCTGGCATATGACAGATATAACAGATGATTGGTGGACAGTTTTGTCTACTATGGCCTGGCATATGACAGATATAACAGATGATTGGTGGAGAGTTTTGTCTTCTATGGCCTGGCATATGACAAATATAACAGGTGCATTCACCTTTTCCGGTTGATCCTGGTAACTAATGCAGCTAATGCTTACAGTTGAACCTTCCAATTGATCGAATCTCACATGCTTCGGAATATCTCTCCTTATCTTAATCGTTACTACCAATTTACCACTTACGTCTATTTCATATTGCTTGGTTGCATCTACGTCCACTTCTCCGTATTTCTGTATTAAAGTTACCTAAGACAACTTTCTTGGTATCAGAACACAGATCATCAGGATATAGCTTACCCGGGATAGCTTATCTCCGTTGTCAACTGTTATTCCATTCTCAAACAACGCCTCCTTTTCTTTAACACATTTCAAAGTAACGAACCATATTCTGGATTCACCAATTACTCCTTGATGGAGGCCGGCCATATTTCCTTCTCCTATTTCCTTGCTTACCACTTCTAATACCTGATTTCTCGTCGTCCATGGAGTTTTGAACTTGAAGTTTACTGTACTTCTTGCACGAAACTTGACTATCTCCAGAGTTTGTATTTTAGCCATAACTTTATCCAAATCAGCCCACTCTGCTGTTTTTTCACCTTTTGATGCTCTTCACATGAGTAGTTGTTCGGTCAGATTTCATCACAGTTTCCAACGCGTCAGCACACTGTTTGGGGGTAATTTTCTACTCTCCTTGCGGAGACAGGGCTCGTCAGCACGACTTGCCATGATTTCCCATTCGCAACACAATCAGTAACTGTTTGGAATTGTAGGGAGCCCTCTAGTGTTCAATATTTCATAAATCTCTGATGATAAACGTAAGAACCACAATGGTAAATGTATGTTCCATGACCATTGACCGACAAAAAAGGCAGCACAGTACGACTGTAGACCTCACATGGTTTAATCATCAAAAAATACGGAGAATTTTAACAATTACTCCTTGTAATGTTGATTTGTGAAGATTTTCACTCTTGGTTAATTAATTTATGCTGACCCACGACGCATCAGAAAAAGAAGTTGAGGAAATGATCAGTCAATTCGTGGGAGGGGGTTTCGGTGGCTTGTTTTTGGTGTACGAGTGACGTCTTATATCCATATTTATGCACTTAACGGAATTAAAGTAAAACCCTGAAACTTTAGGTTTTTCCCTATCATTTGTCAAATTCTCGACATAGGAATAACAACGACAAATAGTTGCCTAAGAGTACTGTTTGTCGTCGGTCACCTCACTGGTAGGTATATATCAGTATGTTTTGTTTGATATATCAATTGAGGATGGACTTGTTGATCTTAGCAGCAGGAAGTACAAGATATGACATATTTAGGGCAATAGGTAGACCATAAACTATTTGTAAATTCCACTTTCCACTTTCCGATAGTGTGAGACTTTTTAAAGGAGGAAGGAAAGGTTGATGTTTTTGTTTCAACACCGCTCATTTCTATTTAATTTAGCCCTTCCCCACCTTGTATTCTGTGATAGTCCATCTTTATCTATAGAGGTTATTTCTACATACTCACAAGTTGGAAGATTTCACACAGATAATACTGAAACTTTCGACAATGTAAATCACTAGAAATCTATCATCAGAAAATACGAATCTGTGGTTGGCAAGGTAACCTGCTTGCATTGGTTGAGCCAAACCGTGAAGGTAAACAACACTGTCGTCAGTAATATACAAGCTCGCTAAAACACACTTGTTATACTGGATCTTGCACCACAAAGCCTACTACTCACCATACCTTTGAATAGTCACGATCTTTGGCGTAGCCGACCCTGAATAGTTAACAACAATTCATTCGAGTCATCTGAGATAACACGTGACAGGGACAATATTTCAAAAGCAATCAACAGAGTCGTATTCTAGTCAGAACAAGATTCTACATGCCGATGCCAAAGAGATACGTATCCAATTTCTGCACATGACTGCCCAAACCGGCATTTTCTTTTCCCATAACAACAAGGAACGATGGCGTATTTAGTATTCCGTTCGAATATGACAGTATCCTTGTTAGTAACACTTCGAAACACGAAGAAATGGCTTGACAAAGCGTATAAGAAAATCCGATCGGTGAAAATCCGAATCGCCGATTGGAATGTCTCTGTAGCCTATGTATTCCAAAATTGTCTCACAGAAACTATGAACGTTTGTTTCTTTTCTTTGATTCATTTATTTCAATCCATCATCTAACAGGTATTGCCCAATTACAGGACGAGATGCACGTTACCCACTGCCAATCCAACTTAGTGCGTCTCAAACTCACCATCCTCTGATAGTGAGACCGGTACCCTAACCACTGCCTCATGATGGTGTCAATTTTTGAAGCAAAATAATAGTCGATCATATATGTACGATATTCTTTGACTTTAAGTTTGCCTGATCATCGAGTAGGTTAGTGGTAGACTACAGAATACCCGAGTCTGGTGTTCAATTCTGCAGATAAAAGATAAAAACCGCGAATGTCAAACCTTACAATAAAATTGTAATTTCATTAATTTACTGAAAGCCTACAATCATCACCTTCAATTAAGCTCTAAGAACAGGCAATGACGATCTCGGATGACATTAAAATCAACCTTTCTCCAAAGGTTATCAAGCTTTGCGCGTTTCACATCATATGAACCACGCTGTGTAACGTCGAGTCTATTTGGCTGGTTTCATGCTTGCTGTGTCTCTTTGAAGGTAGAGTTGTAAAAATTTAGTAGTGAGTTATTTCTCCGTTTTTCTTCAGTGCCAGGTATAGACTGTAAATGCAAAATTCCTTGATATGTTTGTTTCTGCATTTCCAGATAATTACAAGACCTTGAAAATAACCTTTCGTGTTTTAATCTCTCTCTCTCTCTCTCTCTCTCTCTCTCTCTCTCTCTTCTCTCTCTCTTGTATTAATGTATTTATTTCACCTTTTGATGAAAGCTTTTGTGTCTTAGGGGCGAGGGTCGGCGATTTTCGATGATTTTTTTTCAAGAATTTCACAAATGGTTGAGAGACACACAAAATCTCATGAAGCTTTCGCGAAGGACTTGACATGCAAGATAATTATTGAGCTTAATTTCAACCTGTAGATGGGATAAGTAAACACAGTACCGCTTGGTAACTGTAACTACGGCCAACAAGACAGATCCGCGTATCGACGCGTGGTTTAAGGCTATAGAAGCTTCTTACGTCATCTCCCAGCCTGTAGCGTTGTTTTAAGAAGACAGACTGGGCATCTGCAGAGGCATTTACTGTTGTTTGGATCTTATTGGCTGATCGAATTTCATGGACTTTTTATGTAATAATTTCCAAAGAAACAAGTAGTTACATAATCGATCTCGTTTCAGGCGGTTTAAACAAGTTGCTCTGTCTATAACGACAATCAACCAATTGGCTAGAATTTTCCGAGCCGCTGCACATTCCAATTATTTATTTTGTTTTACTTTAATTTTTGTTTGGCTTTATTTAATTACGGTAGCCTGGTAAACTCTAAAGAGAAGTTATCTTTCCCAGCGAAATTATAACAAATTTGAAATACAAAACCACAAAAAAACAATTTTCAAAAGTACAAATACAATCAACCACAAATAATAACTGTCAGGAACAACAACAAAAATTAAAATTATGCTCAATATTGTATTAATTAACTGCTTTTAAAAGAGAAAAGTGTCTCAGAAGATCTGACTTATTCTGTTTTCAACTTATTCGATTCCATGTCTTCCTATACTGACCACGTGTTTTTTAAAACATTCAGCTTGGTTCTAGAGATATAAAGCTTATTTTTGGAGCTAGCTCTGGTCACACGGCTATGACGCTGATTGACTTATCACAACATTTCCGTCATATACAATGGGGCTATACCTTTCAAGGATTTAAACACTAAACACATATTTTGTATAAAATTCTATCAGGTAAATATGTCATGATCTAAAAAGTCCATTAGTCAGATTAAATTATACTTAGCGCCCATCATAACACGCACAGCGTGTTTCTGAAATTTGAATAACTTGTTTATATTTGCACTTGTTCCCCATGCGCTGCCACAACAGAGATTCCATAATATGATAACAACAATACATTGCGTAGCAATTTTACTTGTACCTGCAATATGTCTTCTTTACATGTTTCATTTGCAAATTGTTCTGAGATATTGCTAAGTTCGACAAATTATTAGAAGAACATGCTGTATCATAGATCTCGACCTGTGCATTGTCTTATATTTTCGAACAATTCAAGAGTTTGTTTCTAAGTCATGTTAGCTTTTGAACAAAAGACCAAAGTCTTATACTTCACATGCAACAAACTTTATTGACGCCATTTCACTTGTATTTCTCTAATATTGATTACATTACTCGAAATGATACAAATACATTGTTAACAAAGATGCGAACATATTGTATTACAGCTCACCGTCACCCTTCGGGGAATAGCCAGCGATAGGACGTTGGGATATAGAAAGAGGGTAGTGGTTCATAGACTTCAAGATATCTTCGTTTATTTCTTGTACATGGATATTACATACTGCAAAGTGTTGTCCATTCTTCATAAACATACCTCTTAAATACAATGGTTATTAAACTCCTCATATCATCCTCTGTACATATTGATATCATGCGTGATCATACCCTCTCATGCTGTTACACCAATACAATTATCATTTTATTTATGAGTTATGAGTTATGAAAATATCAATAGCTAGCAATTCAAAGTTAGGGTAGTCGATCCCAAGGATCGAGTTTGTTCTAGTCTGTAAGAGGATTATAAAGGTGTCATAGCCGTTTGTTTTCCATTGAAATTGTAAAAATAAATTTCCTGGCAAGACAGTGTGATGCCTGAACCATGCCTTTAATTGAACAGTCATGCACATAGTTTGATGGATGAACGGATAGACAGCTATGAGGAGAGACGGACAGACTTGCGCATGGATAGATAGATAGATAGATAGATAGATAGATAGATAGATAGATAGATAGATAGATAGATACCTACCTACATACATACATACCTATATACCTACCTACCTACCTACCTACCTACATACATACATACATACATACATACATACATATATACATACATACATACATACATGTGCAAATCGCACCACATTTCATGCATCACAATTATTACATTAAATGCCTACAAACCGAAGGTCAGTTAAAATGGCACGTAACACATCGATTCATGATAGTGCAAGAAATGAATTTCCTTTTTCTCCTCGTTGTATTTAAAGCATAATTTATGTTCACTGCACATTATGTCGCTTTAACTACCAAAGTAAACCAACGATACACTACGTCGTAAATCATACAGGGCTACATTCGCCATCACTGAACACATCTTGACTTTTACAAAATCGAATGAAAAAACATCAATAGTATGTTTCTCGTAGTTCAAATACAGACAAACTACAACATTACAATTATTATAAGGAGACGTCGATAAGACTAATACCATTTTTACAATTATTGTAACATTATGTATTCAATATATTTTTGAAGTTATTTTGATATGATTGTGAAATTCACCGCAGTCCCTAGAATTTGTATGGTATTCTTGATATCTTATGAGCCATCAATACGCGATGAAATTGCAATGTGTAAGGTATATTATGGTGACAGACAGACAGAGTTTTGTGAATCTAAGTGACTGAAGCATTCTCTTGAAGAGATAGATCCTTGTTGTTTTTCGATTTCATGATTGGTGGGAAAGCTTTCGCAGTGAAAGGACTCAGCGTTTTCTCTTTTGGATTGATCATCATAACAGTTTCAATTGGTCGTGTGAATATAATTTAAGCCATCCATTTAGAGAGAGAGAGAGGGAGGAAGGAACAGGTTTTTCAGCCCTGGTTTGTTCTTGTTGCCCAATGCCATGTAAATTGGTCACCAGTTTTCGAATCTTCTACTTCTAATCACTGTGTCATCTCTTTCAGTAGACTTCCGCTTCGCGGACTAAGGTGTTGATGATAACAGAAATGGCTCAAGCCATTATATTTGCCATTCTGGTTTTCTAGGAAGTAAAACCAATGTCTCGTTACTCTAAGGGTGATATTTCGAATGCCGTGTTATCGTACGGACCAAGATGATGCTGCGGGCCGCCAATATTCGCCATTTCGGTTTGAACTGCTACTGTTCGAACCCCGCGATCAGGGCAAAGGTTATGCTCACCGTCTAGCTTGTGTGGCTCTCCTCGTGTGCCAGCGCATCGCTCTTCGTCCAGATGCTTCGGCCTGTTTCTGGACTCACGGGCTGGCTGAACCTCGGCTCTTGCCTGACGGTATCTGCAAGTCAAAATATCGGCAAACTCCCGACGGAAGTTACTACCGAATATGGCGAGGACGAACGGATTGATCCAGCTGTTGGCAAGAGCAAGAGGCATTGCAATAGCCCGAACAAACCCGAATGTTGTACCCTTAAACATGCTCGGCGCATAGAATCGGAACATTCGCAGCACGCGAAATGGGAACCAACTTACTCCAAACATTACCACGACTACTATGAGCATCTTGACCGCTTGCCGTTTTCGACGTCGGCCGCTATCGTTCGGCGAAGCACCAAAGTACAAGACGATGATCATCTTTGAGTACAAAGCGAAGATAACGAGTAAAGGTACAAGGTAGAGGAATAAAAAGTCAGTCATGACAATGATACCGATCATCTCGACAGTCGGTATGTACCAACAGTTAATGGTGGTGACATTTCGACCGTTGGCTGGAACAGTCACAGAGATAGTACTGTGAAACACAATGTTACTGCTTGAGTATACAAATGACGTCAGCCACACCAGCAATATCATCCATCTGGCAAGTTTGACGGACACCCGGGGTTTCATAGGTGTCACTATCGCACGATATCTGTCGACAGCGATGCAGAGGAGCGTTAAAACGGTCGAATTCATGAAAGTCCACGACGCTGTCATTACGGAGTCGCAGAGAAACTCGGTGACAAGTCCGTTTGACCCTAGGACTCCCGCTATTTGAAAAGGCATGAAGACAAGCCCTACGAAGGTGTCGGATATTGACAGCGAGGAAATGAGGATGTTGGTCGCCGAATTTCTGGACTTTTTACGACGAAAAATGGCGATGATGACCAGAATGTTGCCGCCGATGGTTAAGAGCAAGTTGCCGGAGTTGATACCGGCGAAGAGCCAATTTGCGACATCACTTTTCACCAAAATTGGCGTATTGTCATCAGTACCTCCAAAGGTGTCGTTTTTCCCTCGATTCCCGATCTTCGAATGTTCCATCTTTAGAGTATGGTTCTAGAACTAATCTTCGACTATTACAGATGCTGTATTTATATAGGTGACAAAGTTTGGCGGCCGTGACATGGAGTTCATCGCAGTCAGTTGAAAGAAAATTCAGCCTGCTATTGAACAGTCACATGATTTGTGCCATTCCCGGCACAGCTCGCAATACCAAAAACCGCGTCAAGGACACTGTACTCACATTTGATCAGCTGTGATGGATCAAAACGAATGAGATAACAGCTACAGTGTTTGGCTGTTTATGGTTTCTTCAAGCCATAGTTTGTTTAAACCACGATGAACAATCTGGCAGTGACTAACAATGCTGCCACACCTATACATGACATGTGTATATACCAAACTACCAAGTTATTAATAAGGATGGCAGTGTCACAGCGACGTAGGGGAATGTTCAACACAAACCTACGTCTATCAAGGATCGTAGTGCAACAGATATGTATTTCAGGATCTAGCAAATCACATTTCGAACAAAGAAAGAAGGGATTTTCTGTAAAAGAAATAATTAGCCCTATAATGACAAACAATCCCATAAAAATATGTCATAATGAAAAATAGCAAAGAACCTGCGAAGTACAGTATACCATTGAAGAAAGTAGGTTAAGGTTTGGGATATTAGTGCCAATATGTTGAACAATGTACATTTATGATATTTTCCGACCTTAGTTTTGCCCTGTCATCTAGTAGGCTAGTGGCAGACTTACTTAAGTTGGATGTTCAATATTGCAGGTAAGAGTAATAACCACGAATACTTATTCTTACGATAAAGAACGTAATGTCATTCATTCATTGTATATTCATCGTGTTTAATTAAACACGATAATGCAAGGATTTCTACGATTGCATCAAAACTCCAGGCACTTTCCTCACAGGTTCTTTCCACTTACTTACACATCACCCGAACCAAACTATTTAACGGCGGGCCTATTGATCTCACGAAATTATGCAGCGTCTCTTTGAATGGACGATTGTGAAGAATTTACAACTGAGCTATTTTTCCCACTTTTCATGCGATGCCAGCTATAGATAGTTACATGACAATGCTGTGTCCTTCTAGAAAATAACCTCTCTCTCTCTCTCTCTCTCTCTCTCTCTCTCTCTCTCTCTCTCTCTCTCTCTCTCTCTCTCTCGTTGACTGGGAAGTGTTATCGCAGACAGTCAACTAATACTAATACGGCAACCTTTATGATAGAAACAATGAAAGTATTGAACATGAAATAAATGTACTGAGCTGACTATATATTATTTCATCTCTTCATGGAAGCTTGTTTATCTACATGGTTTCGGGGGTGCATAATTTCAGGACTTGATCATGTGACCGAAGGCAAGCCAATGACGATTGAGAACTAAACTCGAAGAAGAGCCCAGTGCCCTGCAGCGTCTGTTCTTGCGAAAATGTATAATCGTTGAATACGGTAGGTTTTCCGAAATTAAGAGAAACATGGCGAGCTGCACTTGGGCAAATTACGGACATTTTGTAAAGACGGGGCACTCAATCTTAAGCAAAAAGGACCAACGTCTCACTGCGTATGTAAATTTCGAGAAATCGGAGACTTCCGCCGGTTAGGGACGGACCATTAGATCTTGGGAGGGGGGGTGGTCAAAAACAGAAAAAAAAAAAAAATTCAGAGCAGAAAATTAGGAAAAAAAAATCTTCAAACTAGTTTGCAAAATAAAAAAATAATAAATAAGAAGACAAAGGCGTAAAAAAAAAATCTGCAAAAATCTTTAAAATTTTGAATTTTTTTTAGATTTTACTTGACAGAAAGCAACTTTCTGTATTTTTTAGTACATCCTCCAGGCACATTTTTAATTTTCATTTATACATTTAGAGTGACTGTATCCCTTATACTGGAAGTTGTGATTATCTTATCTTTTCAGGACTTTTGTATTCTGATCACTTGAAAATTATGAAATTATAGAGCCTATTTTCTACTAGTTTCCTGCGTACAAACCAAGCAGGTACACTAGGTAAAACATTGAAACTATGGTATGGTAGTCAAGACAGAAAGTTGTATTTGCCTTTTAAGATCAAGGTAAACAGATGCAGGCCACATCAGTTTCATTTTTTTCACAGCATTTTATTGCAATGATGAATGCAAGAATGGGTGAACAAGTAGAAACACGTCAATAATGATAAAACAACATATCAAGTCATTATGTATTATTTTGCTTTTAAAAAGGTATTTTCAATTCTTTTTTCTCAAAAACCAGCCTCAAAAAACAACAGCAATACATGTTTTAACATTCAACAATACACTTCGTAGAATGCCATCTATCAAACAAATCCCAACACAAAAACACACAAAAGGGTTGAACTTTGAAAGTTTCTGAATAGCAAATACTGAATAAATCTGCATGAATAATCGTTTTTGTGTAGCAAATTTCAAAGAAATTGGACAAGCCCTTTCAGAGAATACAGATTTTTTGACCATGAATGGCATAAATTGCCCTAAAAAGACAAATATTGAAATTTCAACACATCTATACACATCCAATCAATTTGGATATGCTGCTACAGAGAAATAGATGTTTTGATCAAAAAAGGGCAACAATTGCTCTAAAAACACAAATATGCAAATTTAACTATATTATTTAGCTTATTTTAACTATATTATTTAGCTTATTTTAGCTTCTCAAAATCAATTGTAAATCATGAGATATGCATGATGTTTGGTGGGGTGAATGTAGGCATTTCACCACGCAGTAGAAAGGGAAGCCAGGAAACCAAAATAGTCAATTTTTCAAAACTATAGGAAGCTACTGAGGAGCAAGAAGACCATGTTTCAGAGGAAGATGTGTAATCCGAAAAAAAATGCTCCCAAAGTGCCACCAAATAACACCATTTTTATCTCTATTTTTCAAAAGCTCCAACGGCAGGAGGGGGACACCCCCCGCAAAAATACTCCCCAAGTGCCACCAAATAACACCATTTTAATCTCTATTTTTCAAAAGCTCCAACGGCAGGAGGGGGACACCCCCGCAAAAATACTCCCCAAGTGCCACCAAATAACACCATTTTTATCTCTATTTTTCAAAAGCTCCAACAGCAGGAGGGCGACACCCCCTCGTGACCTCCCCCCGCAAAAATACCCCCAAGTGCCACCAAATAACACCATTTTAATCTCTATTTTTCAAAAGCTCCAACAGCAGCAGGGGGACATCCCTCTCCTGACCTCCCCACCCCCGTGACCGCTTGCGTGGCTGCTTGTGGTGCTTAGCACCACATCTTTGCCCTCTTTATCTTCAGACAGCGACAAACTAAAAAAAAAATTATAAATCTGAAAATTTACTCTGAAAAAAAAAATTTCCACAGCTAATCTCATTTGGAAAAAAAAAATTTCAGAAATTTACAATAGTAAAAAAAAAATTTTCACAATTTCATCGTGACCACCCCCCCCCCTCCCAAGGTCTAATGGTCCATCCCTTATATGACTTCCCCGTGTCTGTAATTACTCAGTAATCAAAAGTTGAATGTGATGCTATCATTGCACCCCCTTTAGCGATTTTATAATATGCTGGGTGGCAACTATAAAGTAAGCGATGAAAGACGAACAAAAGAACAAAGTAGTGTCTACATGGAAGAGGTATGTTTATGTTTATTTGCAGCAATAGGTGAGACACCCAAAATCTCATGAAGCTCACGGGAAGGACTTGGAAATTCACGGTAATTGCCTTGCCCAATTTCAAACTGTATGAGGGATTAGTGAATGCAGTACCGAATGATTCACATCGCTTAGCAACGGTGACTACTGACAACAAGCAACATTTCTTATCAACGTATGCTTTAAGGCTATACAAGCTATAGACGCTTCTGACGTCATCTACCAGTCTTCATTCAATGTATTGCCACGCACACAAACACAAACTTGGGCATCTGTACACCGTCAAGCATTTCCTACTTAGCTAATCGGCTGGCCGAATGTCATCGACTTTGCATAGAATAATTTCCAAAGAACCAATTAGTAAACATAATCGCCCACATTTCTGGCGTAAATAGACAATAGATTAATTTAACGGGTTTTAAATTCAATGGAAAACAAAGGCTTGCATAGTATAAATCAGACAAGCAAATGCATACAACAAAAAACTTACCATGTCGAGGAATATGCTACAGTATATTGTGAAAAATCTCAAACCTAGGCAATTAGAAAGAGTAAGTCACTCGCACGTATCCGTATGTCTCGACCGGGGCCAACCATACATACATACATACATACATACATACATACATACATACATACATACATACATACATACATACATACATACATACATACACACACACACTTACACACACACACACACACACACACACACATATATATATATATATATATATATATATATATATATATATATATATATATATATATATATATATATATATATACTTGACATGTCAGTTGTAGTATAGAAATTTACAGTATGATACAGTATTCTGAATTAACTGTAGATTGTACATTTTATATTTTCTGTTTAAAATCAGCTGTCCAGAACCGTTGTACATACTTTGATGTCAATCACTTATATCGAAGAGGAACTACAGCAAACCTAAAACATCAAAGGGCAATTGGACTGTTATCAGCCATAATTTTCAGCGTTAGTGAATCCATGCTATTAAATGGGAACTTTAAACTTATTTCACAGAAAATCTGCGCGTGAATGTCTGATGCAGATTTTTAAGATACACTGACATAATATATCCTGTGCTTGAACAAAAAAGTGGATCATGAGATGTTTGCAAAGGGTAATTATAGCGCCTTCACCAATCAAACTCAGAACTAGCCCTATCAACCGAATCTGAATGTGTATTAAATCGATGACGCTTCGTTATGTAACGGTTTTATTTGCTGTTCAGTCGAACGAAATTCTGAATGTGGATTTAATAATAGTCAGAAAAACGCAAAATTGAAGAAAGCTCGCCAGAGTCTCCTTTTTGAAATGAGGTTTTAGTGAGCTTAATTGTTCTCTGTAATTTGACGAAATTGATAACTCTATTTGTCGAGTAATTGCAGCATTTTCAGGTTATTTCTTGGAGCATTTTGTTTCTTTGACTGCAGGCGAACGTGCTTTCATATTGGACAAACCATTATGTCTTGGGGGTGCAGCAGTTACAGTGGCATTGTGGAAAGGGATTATACACACCTTACCTACAACCACAGGGCCTCATAAATGGCTATTTAAGTCAATATTACAGCGTTTTTCTTTCTTTTTCAATGTTACAAATAAACCAGCTGAAGAGCAAAACACTTGTGTAGCCGTCTCTTGTGTAGCTTGTATTGGCATGTATAGTGCGTCCTCGTAAATGTGACCTTTAGTTCCGTGACCTCTAGCCATGCCTACTTCCTACTGTACTAAATTCTAAAAATACTAAATTAGTACAGTAAACACAGCGCGTCTGTACCCCGGGTGGGGGGTTCTCTCAATATTTTCATACGGGGATGTGCGGCCTAAGTTTAAAACGTCTACCCATGTGTATTGTCAAAATAGACCCATTGTTAGGGACTTTTTGTCAAAATCAGACCCATAGTTAGGGAAAAATGCAGCGATCAAAAAAGAAAATAAGCTGACCAGTTGTCAAGTAGAATACTAGCAAACAAAAGTATTAAAGGGCCGTGAGCTGCAATGTCATTGAATTTGTTCAAGTTCAAATATTTCCAATAATTTCAGATATTATTTGATTTCTACCAATAAAGTTATAATACCTTGCACTGTCATGAAAACAAACAATAATTTGTTACAAAACAGCCAGGAATTTTTACATACCGGTAGTCTAATAAGTTACTCTTAAATTTCCTGCAATTTTCCAATACTTCACATATCACAATGAAAATGGAGAATACCTTGTCTCAGTGAAGTATATTCTGTCCCATGAGATCTATTTGATGGAAACACGTTGGTCTGTAAAATTCTTTTAGGTTTATGCACTGGTTTCACTGTCTGTTTGAAAATTCACATGGGGCAGCCACATTTGGGTGTGGCACCACTTAATCATTTATCTGTTTAAAACTTACATATGTGCTTACATTCAGAGGTTCATGTAACTTATACTGAGAAAGCGTTGTCCTTATATTTAAAAGTAACCAGGTAATTTAAAAAAGTAGACGGGTGAACAGCGAGGGAGCGAAGAGACCGAGGGGGGGGGGGGAGTGCGAAAAATGGCGAAAAATGAAATTTGTTAGTGGAAATGGTGTTCTCTGGTGGCATCTGAGGTGACATTTGACTAATTCATTGAACATTAAGCTGAGACTTAAAAAGTGCTTTTGCTGTGTCTTAGACGTGGCTCACATACAACAAAACAAAATAATTTGTCATGAATTTGTCATGCTTTTCATCATATGAACTGCAGATTTCATAATGGTACACTTTCACTTAGCAAACATCAAGATATCTCTGACATATATCTCTGATTTATTAAAGTGCGGCGCCCGAAGGGCGCACAGAAAAATATGAAACATCTTGATATCTCTGATATATATGTCTTATATATTTAAGTCATCAGCTGGAAGGGCGTGCTAAAAATGTCTGATAGATTAATTAAGTAATGCGCTCAGAGAGCCCTCTGAAAAATATTGAACCCGGGTATTGAACATACAGATATGATATCTCTGATATATGTATGTCTGATATATTTAAGTTGGGTGTGCTGAAAATTATGTCTGATTATTAAAGTTATGCGGAAAACTGCAACAAATTACTGAATGATGAAATTTGTGGCTTACGTAATGCATTTTACGCAATTATTAGGCCGTGTCAAAATCCAAAAACACACTGACCCCTATTTGGCATTTCAAAAACATGGTGACCCCTATCACCAAATCAAAAACAGGGTGACCCCCATGAATCCACCGCCCCCCGCCCCCTAGGCCAAAGAAACTGACCAGTCCCTTAATTATCATGCATGCAATGTCTTTACTGCCACTGTGCTATATAAGCCCACATTTCCACCAGTCATCAAAAAACAGAAATTGATTTTCACTGTGTAGCCTGAATCATTTTTTAGAATATGCAAAATCACAATAACTGCACAGTAAGCTTATATCCTCTAAGCTCGCTCGGCACAGCACATTTCATCTTTCCGGCTATGTGTGCCTGGAAGCCATGCCCAGGAAGCCATGCAGACGACAACATATGAATGAAATCAAATCCCGATATCTTTCACAGCTTCCGTACTGTTTTGTAACATTTGAATAAAAGATCGAGGTTTATTTCCGGGGGTTTATTATAACTTAAACTATGGGGATTTCTGAAAAAAAACTGGAATCCTAACCTCAAATGTGTGAATGCCACGAGCAATTTAACCTCCCGCGACACCTTAAACACTAAACGCCGCCATGACAGATGACTTCCAAGGATCAGACACACAGGAACTGGCGACATTGGTTGCTAAGTAACAGTCTTTCAGTGGGGTCAACCTGGGTCACGTCACTGCAGAGAAGGTTCTCGATTGAGAGTCGCGTCACCACATCGCATCGCATACGCACATTGCCTATCACGGTCGGCGCGGCCGGCCCGAGGGATGGGTCTTGAGGATTTTATACCTTTATTCTAATCCATGTAAAAAATTTAGGGACGTTCGCTGTGTTTGCGACCCATGTTTAGGGATTTTTCCAATGAAAAGTCGACCCATATTTAGGGATTTTTTCCGCGAAAAAGTGACCCATTCGGGCGGCACATACCCGTTCACCTTTCTATGGGAGTACCCGCACCCCCCCAGGGTCTGTACGCATGGCCGGCCATATGGCGAGGGAAGTAGGCATGGCTAGAGGTCACGGAACTATAGGTCGCATTTACATATGTTCATATTCCCCGTTGAGGGCGCACTATACATGCCAATACAAGCTTCACAAAAGACTGCTACACAAGTGTTGGCTCTTCAGCTGGTTTATTTGTAACATTGAAAAAGAAAGAAAAACGCTGTAATATTGACTTAAATAGCCATTTATGAGGCCCTGTGCTACAACCTACAGCGTTGGTCAAGTCATGCAAGACAAAAAGAAAACTTTGTTATCCCCATTATCACCACTTCACAGAATGGTGCTTCCCTAGTATACACGTCATAGTTCTACCGCAGACATTATTGTGAGACCATACGATATTAAAGTACAATTGTGAAGTATATAATTAAGACGTCAAGAAAACACAACAAGTTTTGTATATCTTACCCAGATGAGTTACAGAAAATATGCATTTGGCTTCATATCTTGATCTGTGTATTCAATTTGGACAGAATACTCTGTGCAAAAGCTACATGACAAGCAGGATGATTTTGATTTTCAAATTTTCAACTATCCGTACTTGCCCCGCAATATTCCATATGCTCCAGCTTATGTTGTGTATGTTTTTCAACCCTTGAGATACAGTAGAGCTTACATTTCATATGACGACTTTCGAGTAAAATACATCATAGGCGATAAAGTTAGTGAGGCAGCGCTTCTCGAAAACGTTCCCAAGATCGTTTAAGAAGTTCTGTGGTAGATATGGAGACATAGTTTCCAAATGCAGCATATCACCTGAAGATGATAATGATATCACCTCCCGACGAAGAGCGCTATATAGCAGGGTTAACTTACTCCTGAGAAAATTTAGAAATTGTTTTTATGCGTGTCAAATTACTACTTTGTAAAGCTTCATAAGCGGTGTCTTTTGGCTATTTTTTCAAAACTTTTGTTTTGTGGTACAATATATGGTGTCATAAGGTGTCCTATCATACCAAATATGAAGGGTGTAGCTTTTGTGGTTACTGAGTTGGGGACAAATATGTATGTTTGAGGTCAAAGGTCATTGAGGTCACTTGACGTTTTGTCAAACAAATTATATTGTTAACTTATCCCTATGTACCAAAAATCAGACCTCTAGCTCTATTGGCTCGCTCAAAATTAGATATGCTCATAATTAATGAGGTACAATATGTGGTGTCATAAGGTGTCTTATCATACCAAATATGAAGGATGTAGAACTTGTGGTTACTGAGTTGTGCACAAATATATATGGCATACAATATGTGGCATCATAAGGTGTCCCATCATACCAAATATGAAAGGTTTAGCACTTGTGGTTACTGAGTTATGGACAATAATGTATATTTGAGGTCAAAGGTCACCAAGGTCACATGATATTTTGTAAAAATGTCTGAGATATCTGCGTGAACCGATGGACTCACTGACGGACTCACGGACGGATTTGACCCAATCTATAAGCCCCCTGGACTGTATCCGTGGGGACAAAAAACTGTGTCACTGCATCCTTTAGGCAATATGAATACGATGAGAAACTAAATTTTTATTTTTCTGGGCCTTATACATGGGAGTCTATGGAGGTGTAAACTAAAAAGTCCTCTAACACAGCAAAATTCGATCGCATTGTGAAACAAATCGACGTGCATCTGTATGGGGTTGGGTACTATTCTTGTGCAAAGTTTGAAAGAAATTGACCAGGGCATGTCTGAGATATCTGCGTGAACGGACGGACGGACGGACTGACATGACCAAACCTATAACTCCCCCAGGACTTCGTCCGTGGGCACTAAAAACAACGCAACAGTTATTACAGCTACACCGGCGGTAGGTTCATATCCAGAGCCCCGTATGGTCTGCCGCCGTCGCTTGAAAACAATTTCATAAACCTGGCCATATGGGCAACTGTGTATGGGCAGCTGGATACTTGACTTCCCGGAGAAGGCGAGCTGTCATGTTCAAGCTCAGGATTATTTGTCGATCAAATTTCAGTAAATTTACCTTACCTAGATGAAATTTGTCTATAGGCTGAAATTTCGCCGAAGTTTGACAAAATTGCATCGATTTTCAGGTTCATATCCGACATTTTTGAGTTTGAGTGCAGACAGAAATAAGTTTTGAGGCAACATGGCTGCGACCCCATGTTGACCCCTAGCCCTGCGTGCGATGCTATGTGCTACAGCTAACACACAGCATCGTACGCAGGGCTAGCGAGAGAGTTGCCGACACCGACGGTTATTTACGAGAAGTGAATAAAAGACTGTCATTTTTGGAAGCGATCGAGTAGCTGAGGTAGGCTGGGATACGACTTGGGCCCAAGAACGCTGAATTTCGGCAGTAATTTGGCTTTTTACGTCAAGTCCCAAAATGGATTTGAAGTCACCGACCCTAGGTACGGGTCTTTGCAGGGCTGTGGTGAGCCGGGCGATTAGCTGTAGCGGAACACACAGCATCGTACGCAGGGCTAGTTGACCCCAAGTGAAAATGTGTTCGCGATCAAATCTTCCTGTATTTTTTTCAGAATTTTCGACAAAATCATTGCTTCTTAAATCTTTTGTAAAATATAAAATACTAAAATACTAAAATAAAAATGCGATGTGCCATGTCTCCAGATTTCTAAAATATCGTTCGTTGACCGTTCGACGGAATACTGTGACGCAGTTGAAATTCAATACTGACCGCCAAAATAATCTTAATGAGACGAGATCATTCTAGACATCCTCCAAGATTATCCAACCATTCGCGTTAGAGTTCAGCTCGCTTAGAGTATTCTTCGGTCTTCGTTTAGATCGACCCTAATCTCTCCCATTTAGGAAATAAATACACAAGCTACCTTGACAAAACTTCTTGCACCATCCAGGACCAAACGCACTACAAATCTGTCTTGACGTCATCATCTACTTACATGGTAATCGGCATACCGTATTTTTTTAGCAAAGGAGACACAGAATACGTCGGAGTATTCGGTTTCAAAATGTATTACATTGTGTGATGTTGTCAAAAAAAGGTAATGTTACTGCAGTGGTATAAATTACAAAACACAAAAGTTCAAATCAGTTTATTTGGACTGGCTTTACCCAACATTTCATATTGTTTCTTATGCCAGATTTGACCACGGGCTTACTGGCGACCCTTTTACATGCAAATTTTGTGTCAAATGGTGCGTTCTCCTGGAAAAACAAACGTACGATTTCTATATGAAGGAGACGAAATTTGCCCTCAAAACTCGAAACCACCCCTTTATGGGGTGTACCTAGCTATTTTGAACGAGCTTCTCGAATCTGCAGCCCTATTTCGAAATGATGGTCTGGTTTTCTCAGCTCAAGGATAAGTGTTCTCCATCGCTGTGGGCATTACTATTCTCAACTGGGGGTACAGTTTCCAGTCGTAATGTTTTTCATTGTGTCCGGGATATAAAACCTTTCCTTTTCACACTTTTACTTTGATTAACACTAGTCCACATCTTGTCAGCGATTAAACATGTTTCAAGTTTAAATGTTAAATTCTGGTCTCGAGCCCTCTCGTTCGACCAAACTGAAATTACCCCTCCCACTTTGGCTCGTCCAGTGGCTGTAGCAAGGGTCGTGCCATCGCCTAGGAAACGGAGGGTGCATTAATTGTTGCATTTCGATGCACATTTTGATCATATTCTGAAGATTTTGTGGCAAAAACTCAGATAGAGAAGCATTAATATTCACATCTCACTTATTCAAGACTGGCTGAGAGCAGCACTTCCATTCAGTTAACATCATTACGCCATTTATTATGCCAAGAAAGATGAAGCCAAGACAGTTTGCCCTCCCTGGTCTCAGCCAGAAATGGTTATACCTTACAGAGTTTTTTCCCACGGAATGAAAACAAATGTACTTGGGCTGAGGCCCAAGTACAATAATATAATAATAATAATAATAATAATAATAATAATAATAATAATCACTGTTACACAAATGATATGTGACAACATTCCTAACTTTGACTAATAAAGTGATTCAGTAGCTTCATTGGATTACTATTGATTCTGACACTTTTGGCCCATGCTTGACAAGTGTAGCATGCTAAAAGGGTTACACTTACCCTTTCCGTACACATGGTACCACAACATATTACTTATATTTATGGCTCAAGATGGTCCTTCCTGAAGTTATTAGGTAATTTTTGGGTTTCCTTTGACGTCATATTACTTCTCTTTTTACATAACGTGAATCGTATTTCATGGAGAAATTATTATTCCTGGCATATAACCTTTAAAAGCTTCTGTTTAGATTTTAATGTACAATTTACTTGTTATTACCAACTGTCGTACCGGTGCAGCTACCATCAAAAAGATTGCTTTCGGAATTGAGAGTAATACATCATATATTAACGTTTTAGCAGCTTATAATTAAAACATACCAAAATTTCAAATTCACTTTTTTGAACAACCCTTCACTTTAGAGGAAAGCTCTGTTGTACGATTCTTCACAAAGCTGGGTAGTCTGATGCGTGAAAATGCAAAGAGTGCTTCTTTCACCTTTTGGCCTACGGGTCCAAATCGCAGTTTTTATCGGATTTTTTTCTGACTATGACGGTTTCGTGTTTCAAAAAGATAATTGGGACATTAATTGACACGCCTTCAATCATTTGAGCGTGGCAATTTCAATGCGGGCAAACTATCGAAGGACGTTTCACTTCTTCAAAGCTTTTGTACCAATACAATGCTAGGTGTGAGATTGTGAAAATTTCATTTGGAAATGAATCATCACCTTGAATTTTTAACACCGAAACGTAGCTCATTGTTTTAATTTACATTAATGAATACAATGTTTAGAGAGTTGCATGGACACTGTCTGTCTTAGGTGGCCGGTATTTCATCATCTTATCTGGCATCGATAAAACAACTATAATACGGAGAGCAATCTATGAGTTGATATGAAAACAGTATGATAAAAAATGCAAATATGAAAACGGTATTATAAAAATGATATAAGAATTTCTAAATTACAATGCCTCATGCGAAAAAAAGGATACATGACGCTTATAACAATTAAGTGAGCGCATTCTTATTGATCAGCGATAAGGTGGAGTGCAGATTCGTTACCAAATGCAATATATAATTTTTAAATTGTCGTTTCAGGGTCACCTATCATGTGTGTGTCAAGTTCTTCAGGGGGTTCTGAACATTTAAATAAATGGTGTATCGATATATATGCAGCGTTTTAAACATTCAAATAAATGGTGTATCGATACATATGCGCAGGTAAATAATTTGCGAGATGGAAAACGACAGTATTTTATTCCGATGACTATAGGAGAGAAATCAAGAAAAAAATTCCTCTACGAGAAAGATTGTGTTAATGAAGGGTTTCGCCGAAGCTTATAAAAACAGCAATTTAGGTAATTCAACTGAATTTGTAAAGTTAGATCTAATTATCCTAAAACTTTGCATCGAACTGATTTTAAAACGTTTTGGGCAATCTCTAGAGTTGATTGAAATCTGAGAAATTGTAAACTAATTCTATTCTTGTCGATAGAAAATCTTGATGGTTTGTATCGTGACATAAACGCCTGGATTGCGGCTTAAGGGTATCGCGGAGACGCTCAGGTCGACAAATTCTAAAACTACACGTGATTAAAATTAGTGTAAAAGTTATTCAAATGTAAAATCATCGATAGATTATCGTTAATCATAGTACTGTTAAAATTGTCCAACAGACGACGCGACATATACACGTGAAGTTTAGATTACTATTTCACGTCATCAGACTTGATGAATACGCTGTATGGCTTCCAGGATGAATCAGCAAAGCAGTAACTTAATTCCGTGATGTAAAGAATCAAGTGCCAATCGCAAAAATGTTGTAAATAGGTTGTAATTGGGGATTTCATAAGCACACCAAAGTTGTGAATATGACATTAAACTAGTCCGATAATCATTTCTATTCAAGGTAATACATTACAAGGTCCATGGTAGATTTGTGATTTACAACTTTAAGTAGGACCGTCCTGAACCACTGATAGTTACTGGTGGTACCAGCCGCAGGTGTCCGGAATGGGTAAGCGTACCCTGCTAGCATGCTACACCCGTCAGGATTGGTCCAAAATTGTCTAAACATTGTATGAAAAATGATACAGTATATGAATCACTGTAATAAGTCAAAGCCGGTAATGCTGTCGCTAATCATTTGAGTGACTGAGGTGTCAAATTTGGCCACAATGTCGTCATATCGACCATAGAACATTTGAAAGTCATCATGAGTCTTTTTGACTGTCTCACTAGTTTTGATGCCAATGAGCTGTGTCTCAGTCGAAAATCAGCGTACAGGAATCACAACCCCTATCTGAGTTTAGACACGTACACACCATAAGCAAGTGCAGATGGAATATTACTTGACAAGTAGGGATAATTTATGATTTCAAAATCGAAATCATCCCTTTGTCATACAGCTTTGTGTGTAGCCCATTAGTACCCACTTGTAGGAACAGATCAAGATATGAAGCTGAGTTCTTACCTTAGGTTGCTTCTTTGATTTCCAACTCATCAGGATAAATATGATGTAAGTAATTGATATGTCTGGATTGTCTAGACTAATCAGATCATCAATATATCTGTATGTGTTGTTAAAACGCCTTGCAAATTTTTTAGACCCTGCTTTGTAGAGAGATTGTAGGAACTCTGCTTCATATGAATACAGAAATGTCAGCAAGAAGTGGTGCACAATTTGTACCCATTGGTATGCCGATAGGTTGTTGAAATGTCTTACCACCGAACATAACAAATATGTTGTCGATTAAGAAATTAAGCATTTTAATAATTTCTTCATCTGTGTATTTTTGCTGGGCATCCATGTTGTTACTAAAATAACCTGACCTATGTTTGATGGTTATGTATTGGTACCTTCTACTGCCATTTTTATGCAGGAAAGCTTGTTTAACAAGAGATGACAGCCTTGTTTTAAGTTAATCGTGGGGAATTGTGGTGTATAATGTGGAAAGGTCAATGTTCGGATTGACCTGTACTTGTTTTTCTTGACTCTTAAATCAAGCAACAATTCCTATGAATTTTTAGTATCCACATTTTATTCAACCCACTCGTTTCATACACCTTGTTACAAAATCAAAACAGGCCATTTTTGATGGTTGTATCACGGTATGGTAATCCAACGATAAAAAGCCCACTCAAGACATGACAGTGCATTTCTCCTGTGATACTACTATCACTCCCAAGTGACAGCCATTTAAGACAGGTTCAACAAATGAATTTTCAGGATGCAATGTAGATTAGTATCATTCATACAAATAATGTTACTGAGCATTGTTTTGGTATTCAAATTTCAAAACAATTATTCTTTTCGATGTTGAATATTCATGTACCTCACATTTTGCATGGTAAAATACATAGACCTAAGGATGCAAAACCTTCACAGTTTCTACCGGTTTTTTTTCTAAACTATGGCTGTTTCGTGTTTCAAAGGGATAATTTGGATGCTGACTTTGAAGCCTCTAACCATTTTAGCGTGACAATTTCAATGCAAACCGCAGGCAAAATGTGAGATGATATTCACATCTTCAAAGCTTTTTTACCTATTCAAAGCAACATATGATGTACATGAATATTCCACTTTGAAAGGAATCACTGCCTTGAAATATTAATATCGAAAAAAAGGATCACCGGATGAAATAAGCGCCATCTGCGTTTTCATGGCATCTGCTTACGTGGCTTTGAGAAGAATTGCACAACAGGGATATGTTTTCATTTTAAGTATGGCGCCGAACAGTAAATGTGAAATTTTTAGGTTTTAATTATTTGCCGATAAAAATTTAGTGGCTACATAGCTCAATTTTGGAAGTATTTATTCAGATTGCAAATGCCCGTTGTACAATTATCATTGGCAATAATGAGAGAATAACACATTTTAAAACTGAAAGCAGCTGTTGTGGGTCCTGATGCCGATAAAGTGCCAGTTCTCCATGTAATACGGTTTCTATGTCATTTAAAAATAGGTAATATATGTTATTTTTTCCGTCCACACTAAATCATATACTCACAGTTGTACAGTGATGTCGTCCCGTCTTAACTTATGTGATTGTCAAAGTTACGACATTTGTGCCACTGAGGATGTACCATTGATTCTAGCGATATTGGTGGTGAGAATGTGGCTGACAATTCTGAAAGTTTTTTTTCTTTTGTAAACCTTGAAAAACGTTTCCCTAGTCGGTAAGTGTGAATGATTTTTTACCATAGCGCAACTGTGACTGAAACTACTGCGCCTTTCAAGACCAAACGGTACATCCCCTGTTAAAGCCATCAGGGTGTTCCAACAGTCAAAGAATCAAAATTTTTGCGAATAGACCCTTTTCATAAGTCTAGCGCCCTCCTGTGGCCACTGTGAATTTGAAGTCAAAGCGAGGCCACTGGGGGAACCCTCCAGCCCCTGCCCAGCGGCGCGTGGCCTCCCAGAACACCAGTTCGCGAGATAAGGAGACAGGGCGTTTTCATCGCTGTAACGATGTCGGCCCGGCCGACATCGTTGCCACACTTCAAACAGTGGCGGCGCTCTCACTTCCGTTTCACTTCTGTTCTTGTCAGTCTCTTGCTACATAACGTATCCATATAATGTTAAAGGGACAAAGTCGGCCATTTCTCCATGAAGTTTGTTTAATGCAAGATACTACTTATATTGATTGACATGTTGAAAGATGCTGAATGAATGGGTGACCATGCATATATTTGACCCCGTTTTTAGACGCGATAGGTACATGAAACCATGGTGACAATGAATTAATGGTCATGACAATTAAATTATTTTTGCCATGGCTTCATTACAAATTTGTAAAATCACTGTTTAAATGTAAAATGAAGGCCCTATACTCAACGGTTTATATCACTTTGAATGTTAATCAAACGTTGTAGTTTATCTTTTAGGTAAAATTCGTATTAAAATTACTGGACAAGCCCACTACTGAAAAACTCATCCATGCATTGTTACCTCCAGACTGGACTATTGTATGTCTGTTCTATGGTATTTCAAATGACCACTAAATCGTCTGCAGTCTCTTCATAATGCAGCAGCCCGTCTAGTCACAGGTACACGTAAATATGACCACATCACTCCTGTTTTAATTGATTTACACTGGTTACCTGTGAAAGCGCGTATTAGTTAATAACTACTTTTAAGATTGTTAGTGGCGATCACCGCTTTATTTGAAATATTTAATTGACCTGTATGTAACGACAAGAAATCTACGATCTTCTAAGAAATTGCGTGTAACTCCTCCTCGCGGCTATTTTGATAAGCCTTACGGTCATAGAGCTTTTTCGGTACGTACTCCTTTTCTGTGGAATGCACTGCCTTCAGAAATTCGTTGCACCAGAAATGTTACATCTTTTAACAACAACAACTTTATTGTCTTCAGGCCTTCAGCCCATAATATCAACACAGATAAAAGAATTACATAAACATTATAAACAGATTGCACCATGATACCAAGGCTTCTTTCCCTAATTCAAAAGCTTGATATTAAAGTATAAACTTTGCTAAATGACATATATTGTTACTCATGAAGAGTTTCGTTAAATTTCGTAGACCTGGGTTTCTAATTGCCAAATTCGGCAGAAACTGAATCCGTAGATTGTCAGTGGTAAAGATTATATTCAAAATAATGGTAAATAATTTACTAAAGTTGCTTAAAGGCACTATTGGCGATCCCTGGGATCGTCTTTGTTCTAGTCTGTAGGAGGATTATGGAGGTTTGATAGCCCTTTGTTTTCTTTTGAAATTGTAATCTGGTGTGTAAATTTTCTGATGAGACAATCTGGTGCCAACAAAGGCCTTTAAAAGCGTGATACCTCTATAATTTTTTACATTTAAGTGTGCCCTGAATTATAAAGTGGATCGATAACACCCGTAGTCCACTCCTCTGAAAAACTACCGGAATTAAAGATTAAATGAAAAAGTCTAACAAGGTATGATAGGAGGACATCCTCAGTAGCTTTGAAAAATTCAGCCGGCATTCCATCAAAACCCGGTGTTTTCTGGTTTCTGAATAGCTTTGTGAATTTTGTCTGCTGTAATAATACTATCTAATATTGAATTATATTCACTATAGGTGTCGTCCATAGATAAATCAGGAGCTATAGTGTCATCCGACAAAGATTGAAATACTTTTTTAAATACTCAAACCACTCATTTGCCGAGATTTCAGGGCTTAAACACTTTGTACTCAATGATTTAAACTTATCACTATAGGAAAATATTGCGAGAAAGTGACGCTTGACCGGTGAGCTGCGAGAATGCACTCTTTGGTGAGAATAAAGTATGATAACAGATTCTCACCAGTGAGACTGTAAATTCTCACCAAGTACGGTGAGAATGGTAATTTTCACGGTGAGAATGTATAATACTTATCATTTACTGGTGAGAATCCAGCAGACTCGCTGTTTACCGGTGAGAATTAATCAGACTCGCCGTTCATCGGTGAGAATCAACCAGACTCGCTGTTCACTGATAAAGTGAACAGCGAGTCTACTTGATTCTCACCAGTGAATGGTGAGTCTGGTTGATTCTCACTAGTGAATGATGGCTATGATAAATTCTCACCACGCATGCTGGTGAGAATTTCCAGTCTCACCGGTGAGAATCTGTTATCATACTTTATTCTCACCAAGGAGTGTATTTCTCGCAGCTCAAGTTCTCACTGACTGCGGTGAGAATAACAAGAGATTCTCACCAATTGCGAGAAAGCGTCATTTTCTCTCTCCAGTCTCGCAATGTTTTCCTATAGTGTATCCGACAATGTTTTGCTATATCTACCTTCCTTCAGTAATGATAATTTAATGTTATCGTGATACTCTTGTTTCTTTTGCATACACAAAGCTTTGAATTTTCGAAGTTACGAAGATTTTTTGTTTTTCACAGACTTCAGCTGTTGACACCACAGGTCAAACCGGCCATGGGGCATGTGTACTGATGAATATTGGTGAATTTCGTTTCATTTCTTCCGAAGCAGATTCAAAAATATCACATATATACGTATACAGCTAGAAATATCAGAAATATCAAATGCAAAACGTACATTATCCCACATTTCTGAGGCACTCATGCGCTCAATAAAAATATCTTTCAGTTAACTTTCATTTAAATTTGACAGCCTTTCGTGTACCCTCATATTCATTTACAGAGGGCTTTTGAAGACTAGGAATACACATATTCACTTCAATGTTTGATACAATCGGTAAAATGATCAGACAGATCAATATCAATAACTGAAAAATATGTTACAGGTCTAAATAAATCAGTAGAGATGATTAAATAATCAACAGTGCTGCACCCATTATTTGAGATACATGTATACTCTCCAGGAATGTCTGGTTCGAAACTTCCGTTGACGATATGAATATCAAATATTTTACAAAGTGATAAAAAAGACTTACCAAAGTTATTGATGACTTAATTTGTCTTTTGATTTGCGTGGAAAGGTAAACGTATCACAGGAATATGATTCCAATGGTAAATAATCAATAGAATCATCTAAAATATTGCAATCCTCAGAAGAGGTTCTTGCATTAAATCTCCTGTTAAAATTTCATTTACATCAGGATAATCAGACAATATATCTGACATTCACTCTTCGAGGAGCACTATTCCGTTTACGTCAAGTAAACTATGGTATATAGTCGAGTATTCTGGTGCAGTGTAAACACAAAGTAAACAATATCTGTAGATGATTTAAAATGAAAGAAATCATTGTGAAACAGTAGTACAATTACATCTTGCAAATTGCATTTCAATTGAGTGACACCGCCCTGCGCCCTCGTTTACAACGTTTTACTCTTGGCATATTAAAACCAACGTAACCAGGAATACATGGCATTTCATCAGATCCACTAAGCCAGGTCTCTACAAATCCAAGGATATTGTGATTTGCAATTGTTGATTGAAACTCATCTGTGAAAACCTTAGCCCTCTTATTTTAAGTGTCAGCGTCTTCAAAACATTAGTCGAAATATCAACAGCAGTATTAGAATGGTTTTCACAGATACAAGTTTTAAAGTAGACATCCTTATCATTTTTTATTTTATTACACTTTAGACCTTGGCCTAGACCCTATTTTGATCTACCTTTTGGTTTGATATCATCGTTAGCATTGTATCATACACAAACACTCTACCTTCGATAATAATTCTATCATATAAAGAAAGCCTACATCGTTGGTTGTTTTGCCGGGCTTGTCTAACAAATTTCGATGTTCTTTCTAATGTTACGAACACGGATAGAGAAATCTTCAGCAACAGGGTATTGTGTTTCAGAGTCTTGGCATTTCCGTGCAGCTGTTAACACCTGTTCCTTCTGCTTAAAACTTGTACACTTGGCAATGATTGGTCGCGGAAGGGAAGGGGTATTAAGCCGATGAGGACGTTCAAATTCAATTCAATTCAATTCAATTCATTTTATTACCTTTTTTTTTAAAATCTTGACAAGTTCATTATTACAAAAACTGAAAATAGGCAAAAGGCAAATATGGATCCAGAAAAATAGCTGGGGCTTTAACTTTCTCCTCACTATCATCCCAGCTTTCTTTACCGTTTGCCGGCTCAGGAACTCCATAAATAATGAAATCATTGCGTTTTAATTGCGATGTAGTACAGTCGGCTTCAGATTCAGTTTCATTCCTGAGTAATTTAACATGTTGTAAAGCGCCTTGATCACATCTACTTGTGGATATGTGCGCTATATAAGAAACCAATTGCAAATATTATTATTATTATTATTACATTCCCGCTGTAGCTCTGACCTGACCTCTCTCATTTCAGCTTCAATTTGTCCTATTTTGTTATTTATTTCATGAGAAAGGGATTCTATTTGACCGGAGATAGTCAATTTCATAGTACCAAGTTCATCCATAATATCTTTTATTGTATCATCATTTTCTCCTGTTTTGCCGCTGTCAGTGTTCAATTCTTCAAGCGATATCGAGCGACCGCACAGTACTCGCACCCTGGTAGACATTGTCTCTGTAACTTTAGGCTGTTTTGGCTTAGTTGACTATGGCCCGGGATTAGATTCTATATCGCCACTTAGAATAAGTAATTATCGGAGACAACACATATAAGGCACACGTGAGGGCGTCAGGCAGTGGCTCAGTTCACGTTTGAAATGACCAGACAAGCCGTCACTCATATCAAACTATATTCTGACCGCAACAAAGCTTCAAACGCCAGTTTGTCTTGTAACGCTCTTGCTAGGCCAGAACATTTGATTTTGATTTGATTTATTTAAAAATAATAACCACACAATACAAACAAGGAAAAGGACAAAGAAGAAAGTTTTGGGATAACACAGAAAAGTTAAAAACTTAGTTCCACTGTGGTCCCACGAAAAATAAAATCACAAGCAAATCGGCACGACAACAATTAATAAAAAACAAAATCATTTTGCTCACGTTGATTCATTGCTTCATAAAAATACTTCTTTAATTTTATCTTAAACAGAGAATTTGAAGTAATACTGAGTATATTTTTGGAACTTTGTTCTCATTCAACACTATAGCTGTATATACAAAACTATTCTGATAAACACCGAGCCCCACCTGGAATAATAATAAATAGGGTCCGGATCTTGTACTATGGACATGACTGTTAAAAAAAATTATCTGACAAATATACATGGTACATAAACAGGCAAACTGAGAAAATTATGAACCGTACCGTCTGAAAGAGCAGCACCAATGACGAGCAGGGTCGAGACAACTATCGTTGTACAGGCAAATCGATAGCCCAATTCCATTGTTGCAGATCACTTGACCATAGGGTTATACGCAGACGGTAGAGTTACCAGTTTCCATGATGAGCTTATTGGTTGAGAAAATCAACCGATACGGTAACGCCAGGCAGTTAGCGTTATTCCAATCCTATGTAATTTCCTTTTCCTTAGACACAAACTTGATTTTGTTCAGAAAGTACCGAGGAGAGGCCTGTACTTCTCACGAGTTATGGAATTCAGTCAACACGATGCACACCCTTTGAAGGCTCGACGTGCAATCTTTACATCTTTTAAACGTTGTTGAAGACACATGTTTTTATTAAATTTTATTCGTAATTATAGTTTTAGCTGTCATGTTTCAGAATCCTTTAAAAAGTTGTATTCAGCGCACTGAGACGTTTGTGGAGTGTTTTTAAGAATATCATCATCATCATCATCATCATCATCATCATTATTATTATTATTATTATTATTTACCTTCTGAAATTTAATGTCTATACATCATATATATATATATATATATATATATATATTATATATATATATATATATATATATATATATATATATATATATATATATACATGTATACTTGAGATGTACAGATAGCTCCCAGTGTTGTTCGTAGCGTGGTTTGGTAATAGCGGATGAATAAAATTGCACACATCTACTGATCTGCATCTTCAACCTGATGAAGTCCTACTTTTAGGAGGAAACGTTGTATCAAAATTACCAACAGAATAAACAGAAAATATACAAGCAGATCAGTAGACGTGTGCAATTTTATTCATCCGAGATATATATATATATATATATATATATATATATATATATATATATATATATATATATATATATATATATATATATATATATACATAGAGAGAGAGAGAGAGAGAGAGAGAGAGAGAGAGAGAGAGAGAGAGGAGAGAGAGAGAGAGAGAGAGAGAGAGAGAGAGAGTTTTATTGTATTTAATGATGACGATTTTAGCATATTTCATTCATCGAGACTTTCTGCTCCATTCTAATGTCATGAATTACAATAATATCAACAACACAGCAATGAGATCATGGTTTACAGCTTACGATCACTGCATAAAAACAAATCTTTGATTCATTGAGATATTTAACAGATAAATGTGACTTGCGAACAAACTTAACAATTTACAATTGTTCTTTTTCGGAACCCATTCGAAAGTAATTTCGCCTACTATACAGTCAGGTAAGATATTTTCAATTTTAGTGTCCACTAGAAAACCAGCAGGATTCTGAGATCGGGAAAATGACACTTGAATTTACGCTCGTTAACCATGTATACATTATATGGGTCAAAGATGGTGCTAGAGTAAAAAACGGGGAGTGTGTGAATATTTATCCGAGTACGTGTGATGAGATGAAAGGGGATGTAAAAAGTTGCAGTTGAATACTTCTTCTACAGGAGGCGACTTAAGGGGTGCGGGGGCTTAAACATTTTCGCTTTTTGGGCAGCGCACATCACGTACTCAAATTTCTTTCTACAGACTACCTTCCTCTGTCCTGTGATGTAATAAAATAAATTTTGGGACAATATTTCTTGTTTCGTGAGGGAGGATGGGATTTCAAAAGTAATGCAAAATGGGAACTTTATATGTTGTTTTAGTTTTGTCAAGCAATATTAAAACAGTCAGAGACTTTCATAGTTAATAAACTGTCATGAATATATCAAGAGTGCCACAGAAAGCAACTTCAATAATGATACTTTCCTATAGTTTTATCTACATAGCACAAGTTTTCCAGTAGTCTTAAACATAAATTAAGCCTTTAACATATCAGTAAGACTGTGACCTTAATTTAGTCAGTCATTGCGACTAAACGTATTGAAAAATGCATGTCCTGGTCTATCACTCAGTATTTATACCTAAATTTTTTTACTGTTAATTTACTTTAAAAAGGGCAGGGAGAAATATAGCCTTGATAGTTGTATAGCTGCTGCAATGAAAATATGCAACTTCCTTCAATTTTGTTATAAGTGCCAATTACCTGAAAACACCATTCAATTTGTATCCCCATCTCAAAAACGCTGAACCAGATGCGATTTTAGTATGCTTGATTTTACTTCCACTTTCATACATGTCACTGCTTACAGAGTATCCAATGAGTTTCAGATAGTATTAAGTCTACAACCTTCACACCCACTATTCAGACTTAAATTTTTAAAAATAAGATTGCATGTTATACATATACATGTTTTGTTGGTGAGCTAAATACTATGCATTTCAACATGCTTTTGGTTATATTCATGAATACTGCAGGGATCGAGGCTAGAGGCATGCATTCAGGGGAGGGGGAATCTGAAAATTTCAGTTCAGAAGAGCTGGAATGGGGACATGAAGGGTTTACTCTGAGTCTAAGGGAGGGGCTACTTAAAGTACTTTTTTACATACTTTTTTGTATAGTTTGGTACGCAGGTAATTAAATAAGAACATTTTTACATACTCTTCCCATTCTAATGTCAGTAAAAAGTAAGCACAATATAAAACCATTGCATCTCATTTCATGACTTTTTATTTAAAACAATCTCCAATCTCATGATGCCATTGAATTTTCACAAGCAAAACAACAAGTAGACCTCGTCACAGGACACCAAGCTGCAACTGATGACATTTTTAAATATTTGCATACAATATATCAAATACTGTTTCTTGCTGTCATGTTCAAACACACAACATTCAGTTTGTTAACAAAGCCTGTATATTTTAAAATATAGGTGATAATTAAACTGGAGTCAACAATGAAAGTCATTTGTAAATGATGCAAATCTATACACATTCACAGGTTGTGTTTGCAAGCTTAATACTGGAGTGTTCAACATGCAGTAGAATAGGAACGCACTTGATTAACTTAACAATGGTATTGTTCACATTTTCAAAGTTAATATTTCTACTGCCTATGGGTAGTGACAGAGATAGCTCTGACTTTTAAGAGTTGAAGAACTCCCAATGTGGGTCATGTGACTGACGCTCATGACATTGACTGCTTTCATACAAAATATCAGGCCAGAGATTAACACATGGAAGATTGTTTTATAAATAATGCCATTTAAAACATGCCATTTAAAACATAATGAATACACTGCATTTGACTTTCGGGCTATAAAAAAAAGTCTTAACTTTCGATTAGCTGGCCAATCATGGTAAACTTAAGGTTCATCAATTATTACACATTCATCTGATCATATCATATAAAAATACCGTCAATGACAGTGTGCTCATATTTGGTCCATCAAGATATATTTTAACCAGAAAAACAGTAATGACAAAAGTAAATAAGTCTGAAACTTTAGGTACTGGAGGTCAACTTTAGGAACAGGCTTAGCAGAGGAATGTTTCAACACAGTCCTTCATGGTTTCAGCAGGTCTGTCAATATGTATCAGTTCATGAACAATGACAGGAAATGACTTGAGGTCAGTGGAGTAGGCTGTTTCAGTCACTGCCACCACTCCTACACATAATAAGTACACTGGATACAAATAGGTTAAAGGTTATAGAAGCTCTGACTGAGATGTGTAGGCTGGTTAAGTTAATACCACTACTCCTGAACATTTGCAAGATTTCCCCTTTTTCTAACCTCATTTGCATATTTTTGACACTGACATGTTCATTTAAACAACAGAACATCTAAACCCTGGGTCTACCTGTACACCAAATACTAAGATGGTAGGTCAGCAGTTTGGGAGCTTTTGCATCGGACTTTTGTAACAAATTACAAAGCTATCAGACAAGTAATTTTGAGAACACGTTTTCTTGACCAAAACTGACAAGTGACCCCATAAAGCATACCATGAGGATAGTAGTAATGTTCTTAATCTGCATCACCAGACTCCTGACAGAGAAACCATACTTTGTTATTTATTTTAAGGCACTTAATTTTTCTGTCTGTCGGCAGAGCATGTCTGCATCTTTCAATGAGATTCTTTTATTTTTTGATACAAGAAATGTAATGGCTTCTTTATATAGGATTTCCGTCATGTACTGTGGAACAAATCTGTAAAAAATCAGAAAATTTACAGGATGTATCATTAATGTGTTCGTTTGAGGATTGGTGAAAAATATCAATCAATCATTACATCAAAGCGCACATTTTTACATGGTTTTACGACTTATCCGGACACCCAAGTTTCAATATCATCAGCGAATTCGATTGCTGGGTTATTAGCAAGTTTGGTGTCCGGATAAGTTGTAAAACCACAGTTCAAGATGCATGAGAAACCACACACAACCTGTTTCGAAATGTGAGAAAAATGTTCAGGGACTGCAGCTCTTTCTTGTGTTGGTCATGTTACTAGGGTACACATTTGTTTCGCCTTTGCTTAACTCTGAATTAACACATTCTTGCCTGCCAGAGCATATTTGTGTGATGCTACTCAGCATTCACTCTTACTTTACTCAGATACATTAACAATGAGTTCATTGTCATTAACCAGTGGTTGTAAGTGACTGTTTACAACTTGTGACATGTACTACATAGAATGAGCCACAATCTTCAGTTGATATTGTATGTGACTTTAGTTCTATTCCCTGATCTGAGTCAGTGTAATTATTCAACTTTCAAGAAAGCAAAATCACAGTCGCCTTTTACTATATCTAAATATGCAACATTGTCACAAAGATCAAACATTTGCCTTTTCACCATCCTGAGATGACAGAAAATTTTTTTAAACCTTTTTAAACAATTTTTACGCCAGGAAAACTTACAGAGCGGTGAATTTAACCCTGGTTGATATCTTTAAATTGTGCTCAACTAAAAACTAAGTAAGATATAAAAAATCTGAGACACAATTTGGAGTAGCGTTGTGACAGCTTGCATTCCAGCAAGTTTGAGTCAGATATTTTAAGTATTGAGACAAAACATAGGGAAAACCGATTTTTGAAAGGTTATGCAAATTACCTGCTATGTGATAGTTATGTAAATAATGGTGACACCGTGGTTACCAAATCTTACCCTATATCTTGGCCTTCAGAAAATGTATAATTTAAGGGGGTTCTGAGCTTATTAACTATCAGAGAATTGTTAGATTAACGAGGTCAATTTCTTGTCTTGGAACCTTAATGCTCTCTCTCGAGTTCAAAGGTGTATATGGCCAAGCATACAGCATTGTAACAAGATGGCTAACGTAAGTGCTGTCATACTTTCATACTGCCTGTTGCTGTCAACAACTTCTTTGTAATTCACTTTCAGTGATTTTATCTTTCTCTGGAACTGATCAGCTATCCTGTTTATATCTTTTTGTACAGCCCTTTCAGCAAATTTTTTTGTAAACAAGGCTGTCTCCGATACAGGTTCCACCCAGCATTCTCTGTATACTTTCATCTGCCCAGACTGAGATAAGCAAACTGATCGTCAAACCAATTATTGTCATGGAATGTAGTGCTCTGTTCGGCAGCCGTGACGAAAGAAAGAATTGAATGTTGGTTGTTGTTTGTTATACGTTACATTTAGCTGTTGCGTATGGGCGTTTAAAACGGCTCTGAAGCGGGTCAGTCCGTCCACACAATGAGTTGCAGATAGAGTTAATACCTACACAGGCTCAGGTCTGGCCGGCTGAACTGTCTCACATTTGAAACGTTTCAGAAGCAATTCTGAGCATCCATTCATAACTTTTGTGCCCGTGTTTATCCATTTATGACTTCGTTTGTGTACCGTCTATTTACTGTCTGTTCTGTGCTGTTTTGTGTCAACGTTTACAACTATTGTCTTACGAATTCAGACCTAGTGTCATTGGATTATGGATTGGTATGATTGCGATTATTGGACCAGAGCCATTTCAGAGGCATTTGAATGGCCATGGCACAACTTATGAGTTTTTCAACTTTGAACTTCACAATCTATTCTCAGTGTTTTTTGGACAAAAACGCCACATTAACCCGTCAAGCCATTTAGCAAAATGCCTTGTAAAACAGAGAGTCATTTGGCCAGATAACAAGTAAATTGGCGGTCAACTTCAGTGGTCTGGTACAGCGATTGTAATACAAAAGTCAGCAGGAAGCCCAACTCTGGCCATAAAATTGATACTGATACTACAGGTTGCGTAAACATCGTGCAGTGGTACAAACCATTTCTCTCATGGTGTATCACAGGTCCAGTAGGCATAATTTGTGATGATTTTTCCTATTATTGTCATAAAAAATAATTATGAATATTAATAAATTATTAATATGAATGTTACAGAATATTAAAACATTTTTACACACAATGTCGTCTACTTTGTGTAAATGCTGTCTGGAAACTCCATTGTTGTGATAATTATCATTATTAGGGGCCTAATAAATTATGATTATGATTAATAAAGTCATATTTTACACATTGTAATGTGCTTATATGAACAACCCTCTGGAAACCCTTATATAGTTTCACAATCTATGCCAAAATATACAAGTGACACCATTGCCCAGGTTCAGTCTACGGCGAGAGTTACCGTTGCCCAGGTTCAGTCTACGGCGAGAGTTACTACGCAGTGTATATAATGAGAAGGTAGCCAGCTCCACTCGACAGTAAACTGACATACCCATGAATTACCTCCGTTTTCTTCACTTCTGCATGTTGATTCTCAAAATTTCTCCCGGTGTGGCAAGTCTATAAATCAGCCATCAAATCTACCCAGTTTTGGCCACTTAGACGGAAAATTTGTGAAGTTTGAGGCTGCGAGAAGGTATATATCGCCAATGAAATGATGCGGCCTCAGCGGAATCGACAGCATCCGGGATCTTTTAGGGCCGTTTGCGAAATTTGAATGTAGCCGCCAAGCGGGGCCGAGGGCGGAGCCATGATTTAACGTTATTAGATATGCTGACATAATTGAACGTACGGCCAATGAACGCTTGTGACCTTTTTTACACATGAAAGTTACACTTACAGACTTACACTGTACGATTACTTCATGGTCTGTCTAAGGATGGAGGTGCCTCAAGTCAACGGTCCAAGCTATGTATGTGTGATTACAAACAGATGACGGGTTGCAGATGCGTTTGTTTATGATAGATACCCGGTTGACATTGTGAAAATATGTCAAGTTCAGCGACTTGGCGAGGAGACCTTAAAACAGCGTACGTACGTACAAACACGCAGTCACCTTCCAATTGAACTTGTGATTTTCAGAGCTTTACAATGAAAATACAGGCAGCGTTGACTGTCGTCTATTTTGCTGCCCAACAAAATATTAAAAACGCAGTCACGGACGTGTTTTACAGACAAAGCACAGACAATGTACCTTTGAAATCGATATCTTTTTATAAAAAGGCGTACGCGTGCTGGCGTTACGAGGACCTGTTACTTTTTTATGAATATGTTAGACAAATATATCTATGTCTTGCAAAAAATACTGAGAAAAAGTGAAATTTTAATAATATTATCAATAGTTTTATTACAGAGCTTCCGTTAACGCAAAATCCTGCGTATTTCAAGCATGTTATTACTTTGAAGTACGCAAAGTAAAATGACGTCTGCGAAATCAGCTACGCATCCCTTCAATGTGAAGTTTATCCAGGACTTAAAATAAATTGTTTGCTGATAAAAATGTTTATAATTTAGCAATATTTTGTCCTACATCCTGTCAATCATGTTTTCCTTCAAGTCTGTACCAATAAAAATGTAACAATTTAAGTTCAATAGAGTTCGTCGTCATTGCGGCAAAAAAATGTTTTTTTCCCGCTGCGCCCAATGCATACTTGTAAACCATGAAGATCTCCTAGTCGAATATCAAGTTTAAGTTAATGCTACGCAGACTATAACAATAGTTTTATGCCGGTCTGCAAACTTATTCCAGAATATCGCAAAATTGGCCATAATTGCAGCCGTGATTCCAGTCTCATCTGTCCCGTGTGAGCGCGTGGGTTCAGTACCCAAAACAGGATTATAAAATCGAAACGTAGCTGTCTAAGTGACTATGCCTGATCTAAATGATCTGATGGTGATAACCATGGAAGGCCCGAGACTAGTGAATTTGACTTCAGAGCAGCGATGATAGGTCAAGCAGCGAAGGCAATAGTGGGAAGTTGTAGTCTAAATAATTAGTAAGAAATGAAAATCGTCGACAGAAAATAGAACAAATTGTGAAACTAATATCAAAGAAAAAACATTGTCACTGATGTTGTTTATTGAACACTTTATTCATTGACTTTTGAACCGGTTTTCGATATCGCGTAGACAGCTGTTATATATAGGTACTTACATGTAGTCATGTTGTACGCATTTTTGTACATGTTACGCAAATAGAAAAACAATTTGCGAACAGCCTTACGCAGATTTGGAAATCCTAACTGAAGCTCTGCAGTTTTATCACACTCAGAAACTGAAGCGAGGACTTTCTGTCTTCGGGAAAACAATTGACGCTACACACGGATGCAGCTGGGTCTATGGAAAAAACACTAAAATTTTGAAACGAGAACGGGCAAGAAAATGTCAGCACGTTTGTAAGCCTGGAAGTGTTAGTCGTGTTCCTTGCTATTCAAGGTATTTGTGGGTACGATGTGCACATGGCGGAGGTTCTTCGGGAATAGGTGGATACCGTGGAAACCTAGCTGTGATATCGCAGCGGCAAACGCGTTCAAATCAAAGGTCACCGCCACGGTCAAATATCACAGTTAGTGGAAACATTTTAATTGCTACGGATTAGTCGCTGATGTGTTTGGCGGAGGAGGGGCAGAGAAGTCGGTCACAGTTGATGACGGTGTGCTCACTGTCGTCGGAATTTCATCTGGACGTTTGTAATGCACATACGTGGTGACGGTGTCATCAAATAATATGGATAAGGTGTATATAATGCTGGCAAACACGATCGCAGCAATCTATATTGAGCTGCCTACTGCGGTATTTGACGTTTGTTCAGTTGATGCTGTCCCCGTTTCGCTGAAGCTACCACCTCCATTGATCGTATACCCAGTAAGCTACTTTGGAGCAACCTTACAACTGCTATAAAGTTCGAAAAATAAATCGTCCAACTAGAGAAATGAAACTCATTCCACGTTTTGATGTTGATCAGACACATGTACATTCGGGTCAACTGATGAGAGGTCTAATCAAAGGTCACGAGCGTTCATAGGCCGTACGATCAATTATGTCAGCATATCTAATAACGTTAAATCATGGCTCCGCCCTCGGCCCCGCTTGGCGGCTACATTCAAATTTCGCAAATGGCCCTAAAAGATCCCGGATGCTGTCGATTCCGGTAAGGCTGCATCATTTCATTGGCGATATATACCTTCTCGCAGCCTCAAACTTCACAAATTTTCCGTCTAAGTGGCCAAAACTGGGTAGATTTGATGGCTGATTTATAGACTTGCCAACACCGGGAGAAATTTGAGAATCAACATGCAGAAGTGAAGAAAACGGAGGTAATTCATGGGTATGTCAGTTTACTGTCGAGTGGAGCTGGCTACCTTCTCATTATATACACTGTGTAGTAACTCTCGCCGTAGACTGAACCTGGGCAATGGTAACTCTCGCCGCAGACTGAACCTGGGCAATGGTGTCACTTGTATATTTTGGCGTAGATTGTGAAACTATATAAGGGTTTCCAGAGGGTTGTTCACATAAGCACATTACAATGTGTAAAATATGACTTTATTAATCATAATCATAATTTATTAATAATCATAATTATCACAACAATGAGTTTCCAGACAGCATTTACACAAAGTAGACGACATTGTGTGTAAAAAAGTTTAAATATTCTGTAACATTCATATTAATAATTTATTAATATTCATAATTATTTTTTATGATAATAATAGGAAAAAATCATCTCAAATTATGCCTACTGGACCTGTGGGTGTATCTTAGAAAATAAACTGAATTGAATGAAGAATAATTCACAATTGACACCGATTGAGATTACCCGCTGGTTTTAGTGTTTGCAATTGCTGTACCCAACCAGTGAAGTTGATCGCCAATTTATTTGTTATCTGGCCAAATGACTCCCTGTCTTACTAGGCATTTTGCTAAATGGCTTGACAGGTTACTGTTGTGTGAAGATAAGAATGGACAGTGAAATTGATCCAAATGTTATCACACTTGTGTAATTGGTTAGTAAAGTTGTTCAAAAACTTGCTGCAGTATCAGTACTTGTAATTAACTTGCGGCAAAGAACAGACGGATGATAGTGTTGTTTCACAGCAGGCTTCAGCTGTAATTGCTGAAGTAAAGCAATAAAACCTGTCGGCCGGTAGGAACTGATTAGTGTCTATGTGTGGGATAAATGTTTCCTACAAGTGTACACACACTTGTATTTCAGTAGTGGCCATGGCCGAGTATATGTTCAAAGTCGAGTTCTCGTACTATTCCCAAACACGGATAGTGCCCGTCTTCATTTCTGAGGATGACTTTCACAGCATGTCTTACGCTGATATCTGTCGAAATGACTTTCCATCCACGTACATTTCGAGAACTTTCTCACGTACTGCTTCTGGCGTATGTACACCTCTTTTCCCGTGGATCATGATTTTTTTTGCACAAAGAACTTCGTACAGTGCAAAGACAACAAGAGTCTAATGACAACTAGACACTGACTTGGCTGTGACACTCAGGGCGGCGGTAAGGAATGTAATATGATTCTGCGTATGTGAAGTGCACCGCAAAGTGTACTCCCATGGTGTGTGTTTATTAGGGGTCCATAAAAGCTCTCTGATTTTCACCGCAATTATAACAAGTCAGTGCAACTTCTAAGGCAAGTTTTGAAACAACTTTACAAACCAATTACACAAGTGTGATAACATTTAGATCAATTTCACTGTCCATTCTTATCTTCACACAACAGTAATGTGGTGTTCTCTGGTGTAACATAAGGTCATGCTATTAGAAAATATACATAATGCCCTCTTACACAAGAACATAACAGTCCCTCCAGTCCAATGAAGCTAAAGTGAAAAATTTAATTTTCAGTTATTTTGCATGTAGTCAGCAAATACATGTGAAAATAAATTCCTTGTGAAAAATTATAAAATACTGTACAATAAACATCAGAAAGCGAACATATTTCTATGATATTAAATACAGTATGAAACACTCACAGTATGTTGTTCATGGATTGCTCCTCCATACTACGTACAGTTTTCTTGTCACTTGTAGTAATGCATACTTCCCATCCTGAAAACAGACTGTGATAGAAAAAGTGCAAAACTTTTACAGACTGAAGTTTACATACTCAATTAACATTACCAAATACTTTAGTGTGGTACAAATGATAGGCTCTCACCTTTGACCTTTGGACTGGGTGCCATTGCTTTAAACGCCATGCTTGGTACTATGTAATTTGGATCCCGAAATGTTTGTTGTAACTGTACATACATACAGGTAAATGCATTTCTTCATCAATTTCCTGATTTGTGGAGCCAATATTTATTTTATAATTAAGTCTTTATCATGAACACAAAAGCATACCACAATTATATGACAAGATAGAACAGTTTCATTTTGACCAAAGCATGCTTAATTTTGGGTACACACCTACAGTCCTTTTGTGAAGTTGTCTTGGTTTATTGTCAATTTATTATCATTTCTTTATTGAAACAAATCTCCAACCTTAAATTCCGGTTTTATGAATTTTATAACCTGTGTGATTCAACCTTTATAGCTATTGCAGGGCAATGTTTTACTTTGTCAATATTTATGACTATTTGTTTATTAATTCATACAGTAGGTACCATAATATTCCATAGCTAAAACTAAATACCCAGCTAACACAGATTACAATTCATATCTGTACTAGGTCTCCCACATATATGTCAGCAAATATGGCACATTGGTCAAACAAATCAAGCTAACTCAGGGCTGTGATGACATTGCAACTTTTGCAACTATAATGCCCATTCTCTCATAAACAATAAAATCAGTCTCCGAAGCCAACCTTTGTGTACATTCCAGTCATATATATTCTAGATAAGTTCAATAGAGTGTTTGAAGTAAGAATATATATAAGAAAACTCCAAACAGAACACTCTATTTTCAAGGAGACAGGGCAAGGCTTTTGCAACTATAATGCCCATTCTCTCAAAAACAATAAAATCCGTCTCCGAAGCCAACCTTTCTGTACATTCCAGTCATATATATTCTAGATAAGTTCAATAGAGTGATTGAAGTAAGAATATATTGAATAAACTCCAAAAAGAACACTCTAATGTGAAAAGAGACAGGGGCATGGCTTTTGCAACTATAATGACCCATCTCTGAAAAACAATAAAATCAGTCTGGGAAGCCAACCTTTGTGTACATTCCAGTCATATATATTCTAGATAAGTTCAATAGAGTGTTTGAAGTAAGAATATATTGAATAAACTCCAAAAAGAACACTTTAATTTGAAAAGAGACAGGGGCATGGCTTTTGCAACTATAATGCCATTCTCTCAAAAACAATAAAATCCGTCTCCGAAGCCAACCTTTGTGTACATTCCAGTCATATATATTCTAGATGAGTTCAATAGAGTGTTTGAAGTAAGATATATTGATTAAACTCCAAAAAGAACACTCTAATTTGAAAAGAGACAGGGGCATGGCTTTGCAACTATAATGCCCATTCTCTCATAAACAATAAAATCAGTCTGGGAAGCCAACCTTTGTGTACATTCCAGTCATATACAGTATATTCTAGATAAGTTCAATAGAGTGTTTGAAGTAAGAATATATTGAATAAACTCCAAAAACAACACTCTATTTTGAAAGGAGACAGGGGCATGGCTTTTGCAACTATAATGACCCATTCTCTCAAAAACAATAAAATCCGTCTCCGAAGCCAACCTTTGCGTACATTCCAGTCATATATATTCTAGATAAGTTTAATAGAGTGTTTGAAGTAAGAATATATATAAGAAAATCCAAAACCAACACTCTAATTTGAAAGGAGACAGGGGCATGGCTTTTGCAACTATAATGACCCATTCTCTCAAAAACAATAAAATCAGTCTGGGAAGCCAATCTTTGTGTACATTCCAGTCATATATATTCTAGATAAGTTTAATAGAGTGTTTGAAGTAAGAATATATTGAATAAACTCCAAAAAGAACACTTTAATTTGAAAAGAGACAGGGGCATGGCTTTTGCAACTATAATGCCCATTCTCTCATAAACAATAAAATCAGTCTCCGAAGCCAACCTTTGTGTACATTCCAGTCATATATATTCTAGATAAGTTCAATAGAGTGTTTGAAGTAAGAATATATATAAGAAAATCCAAAACCAACACTCTAATTTGAAAAGAGACAGGGGCATGGCTTTTGCAACTATAATGCCCATTCTCTCATAAACAATAAAATCAGTCTCCGAAGCCAACCTTTGTGTACATTCCAGTCATATATATTCTAGATAAGTTCAATAGAGTGTTTGAAGTAAGAATATATTGAAGCAAACTCCAAAAAGAACACTCTATTTTGAAAGGAGACAGGGGCATGGCTTTTGCAACGATAATGACCCATTCTCTCAAAAACAATAAAATCCGTCTCCGAAGCCAACCTTTGCGTACATTCCAGTCATATATATTCTAGATAGGTTTAATAGAGTGTTTGAAGTAATTTGAAAGGAGACAGGGACATGGCTTTTGCAACTATAATGACCCATTCTCTCAAAAACAATAAATTCAGTCTGGGAAGCCAATCTTTGTGTACATTCCAGTCATATATATTCTAGATAAGTTTAATAGAGTGTTAGAAGTAAGAATATATTGAATAAACTCCAAAAAGAACACTTTAATTTGAAAAGAGACAGGGGCAAGGCTTTTGCAACTATAATGACCCATTCTCTGAAAAACAATAAAATCAGTCTGGGAAGCCAACCTTTGTGTACATTCCAGTCATATATATTCTAGATAAGTTCAATAGAGTGTTTGAAGTAAGAATATATTGAATAAACTCCAAAAAGAACACTTTAATTTGAAAAGAGACAGGGGCATGGCTTTTGCAACTATAATGCCATTCTCTCAAAAACAATAAAATCCGTCTCCGAAGCCAACCTTTGTGTACATACTAGTCATATATATTCTAGATGAGTTCAATAGAGTGTTTGAAGTAAGAATATATTGATAAAACTCCAAAAAGAACACTCTATTTGAAAAGAGACAGGGGCATGGCTTTGCAACTATAATGCCCATTCTCTCATAAACAATAAAATCAGTCTGGGAAGCCAACCTTTGTGTACATTCCAGTCATATACAGTATATTCTAGATAAGTTCAATAGAGTGTTTGAAGTAAGAATATATTGAATAAACTCCAAAAACAACACACTATTTTGAAAGGAGACAGGGGCATGGCTTTTGCAACGATAATGACCCATTCTCTCAAAAACAATAAAATCCGTCTCCGAAGCCAACCTTTGCGTACATTCCAGTCATATATATTCTAGATAGGTTTAATAGAGTGTTTGAAGTAAGAATATATATAAGAAAATCCAAAACCAACACTCTAATTTGAAAGGAGACAGGGACATGGCTTTTGCAACTATAATGACCCATTCTCTCAAAAACAATAAAATCAGTCTGGGAAGCCAATCTTTGTGTACATTCCAGTCATATATATTCTAGATAAGTTTAATAGAGTGTTAGAAGTAAGAATATATTGAATAAACTCCAAAAAGAACACTTTAATTTGAAAAGAGACAGGGGCATGGCTTTTGCAACTATAATGCCCATTCTCTCATAAACAATAAATCAGTCTCCGAAGCCAACCTTTGTGTACATTCCAGTTATATATATTCTAGATAAGTTCAATAAAGTGTTTGAAGTAAGAATATATTGAATAAACTCCAAAAAGAACACTCTAATTTGAAAAGAGACAGGGGCATGGCTTTTGCAACTATAATGCCCATTCTCTCATAAACAATAAAATCAGTCTCCGAAGCCAACCTTTGTGTACATTCCAGTCATATATATTCTAGATGAGTTCAATAGAGTGTTTGAAGTAAGAATATATTGAAGCAAACTCCAAAAAAAACCACTCTTTTTCGAAGGAGACAGGGGCATGGCTTTTGCAACTATAATGACCCATTCTCTCAAAAACAATAAAATCAGTCTGCGAAGCCAACCTTTGTGTACAATCCAGTCATATATATTCTAGATAAGTTCAATAGAGTGTTTGAAGTAAGAATATATTGAATAAACTCCAAAAAGAACACTCTAATTTGAAAAGAGACAGGGGCATGGCTTTTGCAACTATAATGCCCATTCTCTCATAAACAATAAAATCAGTCTCCGAAGCCAACCTTTGTGTACATTCCAGTCATATATATTCTAGATAAGTTCAATAGAGTGTTTGAAGTAAGAATATATTGAAGCAAACTCCAAAAAAACCACTCTTTTTCGAAAGGAGACAGGGGCATGGCTTTTGCAACTATAATGACCCATTCTCTCAAAAACAATAAAATCAGTCTGGGAAGCCAATCTTTGTGTACATTCCAGTCATATATATTCTAGATAAGTTCAATAGAGTGTTTGAAGTAAGAATATATTGAATAAACTCCAAAAAGAACACTCTAATTTGAAAAGAGACAGGGGCATGGCTTTTGCAACTATAATGCCCATTCTCTCATAAACAATAAAATCAGTCTCCGAAGCCAACCTTTGTGTACATTCCAGTCATATATATTCTAGATAAGTTCAATAGAGTGTTTGAAGTAAGAATATATTGAATAAACTCCAAAAAGAACACTCTAATTGAAAAGAGACAGGGGCATGGCTTTGCAACTATAATGCCCATTCTCTCATAAACAATAAATCAGTCTGGGAAGCCAACCTTTGTGTACATTCCAGTCATATATATTCTAGATAAGTTCAATAGAGTGTTTGAAGTAAGAATATATTGAATAACTCTAAAAACAACACTCTATTTTGAAAGGAGACAGGGGCATGGCTTTTGCAACGATAATGACCCATTCTCTCAAAAACAATAAAATCCGTCTCCGAAGCCAACCTTTGCGTACATTCCAGTCATATATATTCTAGATAGGTTTAATAGAGTGTTTGAAGTAAGAATATATATAAGAAATCCAAAACCAACACTCTAATTTGAAAGGAGACAGGGGCATGGCTTTTGCAACTATACATGTAATGACCCATTCTCTCAAAAACAATAAAATCAGTCTGGGAAGCCAATCTTTGTGTACATTCCAGTCATATATATTCTAGATAAGTTTAATAGAGTGTTAGAAGTAAGAATATATTGAATAAACTCCAAAAAGAATAGTCTATTTTGAAAGGAGACAGAGGCATGGCTTTTGCAACTATAATGCCCATTCTCTCATAAACATAAAATCAGTCTCCGAAGCCAACCTTTGTGTACATTCCAGTCATATATATTCTAGATAAGTTCAATAGAGTGTTTGAAGTAAGAATATATTGAATAAACTCCAAAAAGAACACTCTAATTTGAAAAGAGACAGGGGCATGGCTTTTGCAACTATAATGCCCATTCTCTCATAAACAATAAAATCAGTCTGGGAAGCCAACCTTTGTGTACATTCCAGTCATATATATTCTAGATAAGTTCAATAGAGTGTTTGAAGTAAGAATATATATAAGAAAATCCAAAACCAACACTCTAATTTGAAAGGAGACAGGGGCATGGCTTTTGCAACTATAATGACCCATTCTCTCAAAGCAATAAAATCAGTCTCCGAAGCCAACCTGTCTGTACATTCCAGTCATATACATGTATATTGTAGATAAGTTCAATAGAGTGTTTGAAGTAAGAATATATTGAATAAACTCCAAAAACAACACTCTATTTTGAAAGGAGACAGGGCATGGCTTTTGCAACGATAATGACCCATTCTCTCAAAAACAATAAAATCCGTCTCCGAAGCCAACCTTTGCGTACATTCCAGTCATATATATTCTAGATAAGTTCAATAGAGTGTTTGAAGTAAGAATATATATAAGAAAATCCAAAACCAACACTCTAATTTGAAAGGAGACAGGGGCATGGCTTTTGCAACTATACATGTAATGACCCATTCTCTCAAAAACAATAAAATCAGTCTGGGAAGCCAACCTTTGTGTACATTCCAGTCATATATATTCTAGATAAGTTCAATAGAGTGTTTGAAGTAAGAATATATTGAATAAACTCCAAAAAGAATAGTCTATTTTGAAAGGAGACAGGGGCATGGCTTTTGCAACTATAATGCCCATTCTCTCATAAACAATAAAATCAGTCTCCGAAGCCAACCTTTGTGTACATTCCAGTCATATATATTCTAGATAAGTTCAATAGAGTGTTTGAAGTAAGAATATATTGAATAAACTCCAAAAAGAACACTCTAATTTGAAAAGAGACAGGGGCATGGCTTTTGCAACTATAATGCCCATTCTCTCATAAACAATAAAATCAGTCTGGGAAGCCAACCTTTGTGTACATTCCAGTCATATATATTCTAGATAAGTTCAATAGAGTGTTTGAAGTAAGAATATATATAAGAAAATCCAAAACCAACACTCTAATTTGAAAGGAGACAGGGGCATGGCTTTTGCAACTATAATGACCCATTCTCTCAAAAACAATAAAATCAGTCTCCGAAGCCAACCTTCTGTACATTCCAGTCATATACATGTATATTGTAGATAAGTTCAATAGAGTGTTTGAAGTAAGAATATATTGAATAAACTCCAAAAACAACACTCTATTTTGAAAGGAGACAGGGGCATGGCTTTTGCAACTATAATGCCCATTCTCTCAAAAACAATAAAATCAGTCTCTGAAGCCAACCTTTGTGTACAATCCAGTCATATATATTCTAGATAAGTTCAATAGCGTGTTTGAAGTAAGAATATATTGAATCAACTCCAAAAAGAAAACTTCAATTTGAAAAGAGACAGGGGTATGGCTCTTGCAACTATAATGGCCCATTCTCTCAAACACAATACAATCAGTCTCCGAAGTAATGTCAACATTCCTCTAATTTTTATCCTAGTTAAGTTCTAGAGTGTTTCAAGTATGAATATATTGAAGATAATCAAAAAAACAACACTCTTATTGGAAAAGAGACAGGAGCATGGCTCTTGCAAGTTTAACCCTTTTCATGCCAGACAGTATCACTTCCCCATCAGCCAAGTCAGTTAAAAGCCGTATAGAGCCAAAATATGATGTATTTTCACCCACTTGGCTTGGCCTGTTATAGCATCTTTAGTAAAAAAATCAAGTATACAGTATTTATGTTTTGAACAGCTTTCAAATGTACAGTATTATGTTAAAATACACCATATGGAATATGTTGTGTTTCATTAATTTTAACCATCTTGACCTGGTGGTGAAATATGGACTTTGCAGGAAAAGGGATAATGACCCATTCTCTCAAAAACAGTAAAATTAGTCTCGGAAGCACATAATTGACGTTAATCAGAAAATTTAATCAGAATTTGAAAGCACACAGGGGTTCAGCATTGGTCACTCTGGTCTGACAGATGGCACATTCCAAAGGCAGGCACACAGTCCATGTAGCCGACAATGAGATGCAAATGATATGCGGTTAAGGTCTCCTCGACTAACTATCAGCTGGTTGCTCACTTTCTACTATTTTTATAGTATTTTATACAAAGGCACAGACTTATTCTACCTGCAACTTAAAACTGATAGTAATTTTGTAGCTCATTCTTTACTATTTTTCATAGTTTTCGGTAGCCGGTATCAGACACTTCGTGTTCGTGTCGGCTACATCATAGACCTTAAAAACGGATTTTAAGGTCTATGGCTACATGGACGATCTGCCCAAAGGCAACATATGCTGAAATTTGTGTAATACATTTCCTAGACAAGTTCAACTAAGGGGAACACCATTTGATTTCTGGGGGGGGGGGGGTATGGAGGATTTTGAGAAAAAAAAATTTGTCGCCAGGTGAGCTAGAAGAAAAAAAAAATTGATCCTGTCATGGCCTGAGAAAAGAAAAAAATTGTCATAACAGACAGAAGTGAAAAAAAATTGTCACAATGCACCAGAAATTAGCAAAATTTGGAAACCCTATTCTCATATATTCTTTGCCGGCGCGCCGCCATAGGCGGCGCAAATGTTTTTACCACAAGCAATTCTTATGTTTTTTTCCCAGCACTTATGATATAAGCATGCACTACATAGGTCTACTTTACACCTCCGTACACTCAATGTTTTCCTTCCCTTTTCTGACCCAAGAAATCATATTTCAGGATTTCTGTTGCAATATCTCAATGGCATAGGCACTATCTAAAGGGGACTTTTTGACTTCTGTAAATTGTGAAAATTTTAAAACACAAGACAGGAGTCAATAAACTAGTGTTAAAATCAATATATTATTCTCTCAATATAAATATATTAGGAAGATGTACAAGTTGACCATGAAAAATTGAGGAACAACAAATATAATGAAATACAAGGAGGGGGTCATGCACTAAAAAATTGAAAACTTCAGGGGGCGTTACTCAAAATGTGGAGAGGAAGAAGGGGGCGGGGTTACTCAATTTTTTTTGGCGAAACAAATTGAAACACATCTCAGATTGCACCATTGCACACATCCATTTCTCAAAATTTTCAATGCGAGAGGGGGGCACCCCTCTCGTGCTCTCCCACCCTTGGGTCTTCTAACAGTTTTACTGGTAAAAGACAAATTTAAAATACCTCTCGGATTGCACTACACTGCACCGTGGCGCACATCAATTTCTCAAAATTTTCACAGGATCTAGGACAAAACTGAACTGTTGTGAATTCATCCTTTATTATCACAGAAACATGTTTTCATTTACCTCAGTTCAATGACCATTTTGACAGTTAAACATACCATATTCATGCTTTTCATTAGAAGCTGGCAGCTGGAGAAATGACACAAGAAGGTCACAGATTTTCCATTCCTGTATATTTATTTATCTTCAGTCTCTGGCAAACAGAACTATTTTTCACAAATTGTATTGTCATTGTTTGGTTGTTGAATATTGTGACACAAACACTGATCATGCATAAAATGTAAAAAAATATTGCAGTGTTCAATGTCATTTTCAAACAGTTTTACCGAGTGCAAAATAACCTAAAACTCCTCTCAGATTGCACCGTTAAACACATCAATTTCCACAATTTCCAATACGAGAGGGGAAACACCCCTCTCTTGCTCTCCCCCTTGGGGTGTTATAACAGTTTCACATAGTAAAAAAATTAAAAAACACCTCTCAGATTGCACCAGACTGCACCATTGCACACATCAATATCTTAAAACTTTCCATGCAAGATAGGGAAAGCCCCTGTGACTCATTCCCCCTAAGCCTCTCGCATGTTCCCCCAGTACTTTCAAATTCTGCCCGGTCAGATATCCTAGTGAAAACCCTGTCATAATACCCATCCAAATTAAACAATATATTATATGGTTAGATACTATGTGAGCTTTTATATCTTTATTTTATTGTGACTTGCAATTTCATTTTGATGGGTTCACCTTTTTTGAACCATCATGAGATAACTGATGATAGTCTAGCAGAGTACATCAGGATTTCAAAGGTCTTTACTGTTGCTGTATTTTGTAAATTTTACAAATACATGTATTTGTATTTAACTTTTCTAAGTGGGCGGGATCAGTCAAAATTTTAGAGTTAGAGAGGGGAGTTACTCAAATTCATCATGGTTGAGGGGGGGGGGCGTCACTCAAAATTTCTGAGTTTCAGGCCGTAAATAATGACAACGCATCACAAACTTGATGACAAAGAAAAAAAAATTTGCATTGCTACTCCATTTGAAAAAAAAAATTGACGCAGCTCTGACAGTAGAAAAAAAAATTGCTGTCACTGTGACAGGAAAAAAAATTTGCTCCCATACCCATTTCCTCCATACCCCCCCCCAAAAAGTCAAATGGTTCTCCCCTAAATGGATATGAACGGATAAATCATCACTATGTCCCTTTGAGAACACACGGACAGATGCTCAGGAGAGATGCTGGTGCTAGCTTGATAACTAACCTAAAACTTGAAACTTCATTGTGTAGGAGTAAAGACTGTAACATGTGATGTCCTGGATAATTAACCTTTTCACCACAATGGTTTTACCCAAACCCATTGTTATCAGAATGGTGATCTTGGACCTGTTTCCAGGGAATCAGGCTAATCTCTAGAATGTGAATGTCAAAGTCTGTATATTGACTCAAGGATGTTTACTCAAGACTGAAGTGAGCAGATATGATATAATATAACAAATGCCTAGGGTCGTCTCAAATGTGAGAAACTAAAATATGACATATGTTATTTTTTATCGCTTTTGATGCCCATAAGAGCATGGAAATCTCTGATACTTCCATTCCATGTTTCTAGCATTCATCTAACAGTACACACATTTCTGTTCCATAACTCATAAAACAGTCCAAAGTGCAGTATTGGTGTACCTTCCAAAATACACATATGCAAGGCCCCTAAAATAAATTAGTTGAAAAAGAGGGTCAACAATTTCTCATATCTATCTAACCGCTGATTCGTTTCGCACCATTTTGAGGAATCAGAACCTTGAACATGGTCTAAACATCTGTACCAATATCAACACAGTCTGTTCAGCAGTGTTGACTTCTTGTCGTTTACGGACAATTTTCACTGTCCGACATCCACTCAACCCCATCATTATGTTAAAAATTATCAAATGTTACCGCCTCTCTCCCTACCGCGCAGAACAGCACTCTGAGAATCGATGTAGCACAACGTTATAGCTAGGTCCCATGGCATTTGAGGAGGGACCCTGGTTATACCTCAGGTACGTGGAGTTGCCGTGTAGTAGTTTCTCTATCACGGTCCCTCCACAAATGTGGGGACCGTACGCGTGTCTCTATGCGTACACGGCAACTCCACTTACCTGTGGGTTTTGCTAGCTTACATTACACTTGCGGTCCACTGTTAAAGATCGTATACAGTTTTTCGATTTCATGACGTGCAGCTGCTTGGGTAACACTTCGTACACTGAAAAATTGTAACATACCGTGATATTCGGCAGGATTCCTGAAGAATCAATCAAACGCAGGGAGCGTGGGCCTACATGTACGTCCTCTCAAAACGCAAGGCAGCATGGCGATAATCTGCGCATGCGCTCTGCAACGCTTTCGACCTGGGCGTTATCATTGCGACCAATGAAAACGCCCTGTCTCTTTATCTCGGGAACTGCGTCTATCTGGCCTCCAGCCCCTCCCCCTCGATTTGACTTCAAATACACAGTGGCCACAGGAGGGCGCTAGACTTATGAAAAGGGTCGTTGTCAAATACAGTCATCTATTTCGTCTAAATAAGGCAACTTCACCTCACTAAAAGTACATTTGAAATGGAGCAACTGGCGACTGAGCCTTCTTCAAGTTTGCGTTTTTCTGACTATCAAATTAACAATCCGATTTCGTCACGTGACAAAACGTCATCTATTTTAGACTTATTCAGATTCGGTGGATAGAAAGATTGGAGAAGACGCCTTGATTATCCTTTTCCGACGTCCACCCTGTTTCTTCGTTCAAACACAGACCCTATTTCAGTTTGTCTCAAAGATCTGCATTGGACAATCATGGTCAGATTTTCTAATGTAAAGTTCCGACTGCAGAAGGGTTGTGTAATTTTGGATACGTTACGAGAATGCAGATAGCATATAGTTTACCGGGCTTAGAGAATTTGCCACTTTTTCTGTCCAGACCTATAAAAACAGATAGTCAAATGACGCAAAACAACCATGAACAACCATAAGTATTTGTTTCCGAGAACCTCTTTGAAAATGTAAACACAAGCAGATATATTTGCAGAAACTTGTGATATGGCTATATGACCTGTAGACTTTGCACTACTGTGGACTAGCCTGCAAGCCAATGCCTCCTCACTCACTCAATGGTCTGTCTCACTGTCTGACTGTCCCAGCTGAGATAAGTAGCCTATAAACTTTTACAGTTTGTACTCTATCCCTTGACCTAGTGATTAGTTTATTTTTGTAATAAATTTTATTTTAAGGACATTGCTGAGTTCAACGTAACAGTATCACGGAACAGTATCTCTACTCTAAATATATTTCCAATCACTGTGAGTGATCAAATGCATCGTAATTCTTGTTCGGTCAGAAATTCATCGCTTCGCCCAATTTGAATGCAAAAGACCTCGACCCATGCACTATAACATTGCCCTGAGAGACGCATTGCTCGGGGAGACACACAATAGACGTCATGCAGTGAACATCATGATTTTGGGGCTGCTGATTTTAGCTGATTTGGGCTCCAATTAGTTGAATTTTGGAACAAGACAGCAATCAGGGCTGAGTTATCTATGCCATCCTGATGTAGACAACGCTTTTGTGAAGTTTTAAATCGAAATACCAGAATTAGTGATTTGGTTGCCCTGTATCTGAAGCCAGATTTTATACCTGGAATGTGCACACCAAAGACACATGTTAGGGTATGTGTAGAGTATCATCCAAAGGTATGACAGTGCGATCTTGATCCACGTACAGATAACCGAGACTGTGCTGTTAATGGAACAACCCGGAGTAAGCCTAATTCACGGGCCAGGTGCCGCGAGCCATACAAGATTCATGTTCTGCGGTTTAGGCTACTAGATACAGATGCATTTCCACTCCAATTTACTCACATTAACAATTTACAATTCACCGATAAATAACCATTAGGGCTTCAACGGCCCCTTCTAAGTAAAATGGTGACCTGAGACTCTGTGTTTACGGATTCCTTTGTTTGTTTTTTTTACTCGTTTATTCACATTTTTTATTAATTTAATTTTCATTTCCAACTAATATAGAAAAAATTTTGGTGTGGCAGGAGATTTGATTTGATTTGATTTTATCGTTTTGCTAATCAATTTCTATATTATCTAAAGGTAATGGACTTACATATTAAATAATAATTAAATGTGTGTCTAGATTGGGAAAAGATTTTCATTTTCCCTTCTTATTCTGAATTCTGTCATGAAAGATAAAAAATGTTGATTTTACTAAGATCTTCTGTATTTTTGTTCGTAATCCGTGATTTATAAACAATGAAATAGTTAATACTAGGAGCAAATTCACATTTTTAATGTGATTTTCGAAACCGCACTAAAGAACATTTATTGTAATTTTAAGATTATAGTTTTATTCACTGGTGAAAAATCATTCAATTTGATTCCAAAGGATTTTACTGTTCACATTCAATGAACATGTGAAATATATCATTTTTTACATTACAAATCCTTCACTGACTGATTGTTGTTAATTTTCATCTGTACAAATCAGCATCGTTTGGAAGTATATCATGTATAAATATATACATAAAGTTTGAAAAAATCCTTTCCGTTGTTTCCTGTATTATTCTACTGTACCAAAGCTTTGACCAGTTACACTCGGGTCCCAAATTCAGAATTCTGTTCCATTTATTCGTGATCCAAGGCTTAATGAATTTTTGATTAATAAAGACCAATAGTACTCTTTTGTGGTTATCTTATCAACACTTTTTTTTGATTACAACTTTGTTTCAAGAAGACAAAAGGTGTTAGCAAAGCTAGAATCTAATCTAACATTAGTACACATCACAGTTTCTCGCCAATGCCATGGTATTGCATTATATCACATGAATAACTCGCATACCAAATTTGACTTGTCATGCAAATTACGGATGTATTCCCGTCTAAATCTACAATATATTTTATAAATACAACATTGGATTTAAGCTACGTTTTAAAGTATAGCACTTTACCTTTAAATTGTATATGTCTATTACACCAAATAAATATTGCTCGAATTTTCCGGTGATGACCATCCTCCTCTAGGTGCATACAATGCTCAATGCTAGTATACATTATATATAAAAGTTCGGAAGACCAATAATTTCTGGACAATGAGAAGAAACATCAAAATTCATATAAAAATTAATTGTCTAAGTTTGCTTTGTGCGAGTGAAAGAGATGGATACATCTCCAAGAGGGCGCAACATTATTTGCATTCTCCTTCAAAAGATGCGTAACCCAGGCAGCATAAAAAGATTCTTTTGTGAAAAGACATCGTACATCTTAAGCCCGCCTTAATGATAGTTACCGATAATTGTGTTACGCTCAATCCTATCAATTCTGGATCCCCATAAGCGCTTTAAAAATGTAACTGGAATATCATAAATATTAAGGAGATACATAATTTTAGCAGCTGCAAGAGATTTAATGACAGTAATTTTACCAAACAAGGTCAAGTTTCTCTTGGACCACTGTGATAATAAATTTTCAACAGACAAAAACTTTTTACACAATATATCATTTATCCCAATTGATGAATCAGTTGACAAGTACCTAGGGATTTCATTGGTTCTTATGGCCACCTTATACCAGCGTAACCATGATTTCATTATTTCCACGCACCAACAGAAAGGCCCTGTTATTTTAATTTCGACTAGGGCTTGCTACAGAGCTGAACATCCACATAACCTCATTCGTCCTTAAAATAGAAATTTCATAAGTAACACGGTTCGCACTAATTTGGGATAAATCGATGGTGAAGTAATGCCTGTTTAATCTGCAAATGTAAGCTCACCTGCTTTCTTTTTTATGTTACACACTTATTTTATGAGTAATTTGCAATATTGCAACATTCAGCTGTACGGCATCAAACACTTTTGAGGAATTTGAAAAATATGAAAATCCAATTATCCCAAATTAGTTCCAATTGTGTTCAGTTACAACCCACAACATGTGAATTTATGTGAATTAATGCTGCTAAAATAAATTTCTCCATGTGCACCGAACAGTTTGATTTTCGTTCTTCAATGCATTGAGCTAGCGCAAAGGAAGCATTCATAGTCTGCATTCGATTGCTCACTGCATTGTAGGTAAGGAGCAAATGTGGCCCAGGACATTCTGTAAACACTGTACTTTCGACTTCTGGCCAAAAATTAGACTTCAGAATGTGAATACAGCAATTTATGTCAGAACAAACAGCGGCGCGCTTGTATTCAGTCCCCTACGCTACATTTCTCGGTGGATACCCTGTTGCACCGCGGGCACGTACTCTTTCATAAACTTAGGTATTTGTGAGAAACCTCCTGGGTTTCATTCAAGTGTCAATTTCAAGATTCACGTTCTGCAGTTTAAGCAAGAAATATATGCACTTTCACTTCAATTTACTTATCGATTCATCTTCATGGCTAAATCACAATTTGGGCTTTAAAAACGTCTTCTAAGTTATGAAGTGGTGACCTGTAAATGTGTGTTTGCGAAATCTACATCGAGCGAGGGACATGTGCAAAAAGGGATGGGCACACATTACAGGGGGGATGGTTAGTGTTTTTCAAAATCACACTATGTGTAAAATTATGACGATAAAAATTGATCAATATTGAAATTCTGTACGTTAATTTTGTAGACAAAATGGCCAGAAAGGTACATTTCAAATATCAAGGTCTTGAGGTAGAGCTGCACGTTGAAACACAGTTTCTTTCAAAGGAATATTTCCCATCTAAGATGACAATGAAAACCCCTCGCATTATATATATTTACAAAGCACAGAATCCTAAGTTTAGTATGGAAGCATTTTTACTAGAAGGATGAAAGAGTGGTGTTTGGGGGTAAGAAACCTTAATGTTGGTATTAACGATAAATTAATTCAAGTCAGAAACATGATACTATTTTCTGAAATGTAATATTTCATTTGAAACAAGAGTATATGTAAAAAAAATCGAGTATTTTATTTTGCATTATCTATCTTTAATCTAAAATGGCATGGGTTGAAAGACTTACACTCAAAAAAGGTGATTAAAAACACGATGACCAAAATTAAAATACCTCTTATTCAAAATGTGAGAAATTTATTGCCTATGTTTAAGAGCATAATGTGAAAATTTCAGAAATTAAAATTTGACCTAGCCACAGTGGAGTTAAATTCTAACTTAAGGATATCTTGAAATTGGGAGAAAAGGGAAGCCAGGAAATCTGAAGATTTGCATAAAATTGCATAAATTACCACTTCTTAATCACCCTACTTCTGACTGCTTGACAAGCTAAAAGATGACTACCAAAATTTTAATATTTGGTTAACAAATTAATTAAAGTTGAATGAATATTTGCAATACGACATTAAACTTGTCCAATAATCATTTTCATTCAAGGTAATACATTACAAGGTCCATGGGACATTTGAGATTTACAAATTTAAGTAGGACCATCCTGAACCACTGATAGTTAGTGGTGGTACCAGGTGTCCGGAATGGGTAAGCGTACCCTGCCAGCATGCTACACCCGTCAGGATTGGTCCCAAAATTGTCTAAATATTGTAAAAGAAGTGATTTTGTGCAAAATACGCTGTTGGGTGCAGCGCCCCCTTAAGCCATGTCAATTTTAAGAAGATTTTGAAAGTTTTATTTTTCAGAATTTCAGTGACCGTTGACATGCCCTATAGCTGTGCAGCTAAGCTGTGGCCGCACTTTGTCGTACATAAGAATCAAGGACGGTTGGTGTCTATTGAACCTGCAGAACTCGAATCGCGGCAGATGGCACGCGTACCGTGGTCCTTAAATTGGGCTTACCCTGTTTAATGATATATGATGCGATCTAAGTTCTTCGCTGCTGTGTTGGTCAATCTATTCTACAAATATCCGTGATGCACTCCCTGTCAAAGTAAATTTTTCTCTTTCAAAATTTTCGGTATTAGAAACCGTTCTCCCTTACTATTCCCTGAATTTCTTCGAATGAAATTAAGATTGGTGTATGCGGAAGTAAACACGTTGTTTTATATATATATATAATAATATATATATATATATATATTATAATATATATATATATATATATATATATATATATATATATATATATATATATAAGCGAACCCCGAATAAATAACAGATACGTGAGATTTGTTTGATTGAAGTTAAATTTTTGTACAGTATTTACAGAGCTGTGAAATTTGCAGCAGTTAGTTCAGCTTCAAAACTTCATTGTGAATAAAGTAGACACTATTTTCATTCCATCCATTAAACCTCAAAGTCCCGAGTGTGAATTTCATCCGCCAGACTCCAAGATGATTTTACGTAAACACTTACTATGCTGTATCAGCCATGGTGATCACTTCGAGTATAACGCGACGCAGTATATTTCCTCATGAAATACAATAAAAATTGTTGTAAAAAATGTTTTAAACGCTACATTTATTGCTACGATGAGATAGTGAAGGTCTATCACATTGATGACAGTGTGAAGTGATGGCATTTGCAAACAAAATAAAAGATAAAATAAGATAAAAAACGGACCATGATTAACCAGCCAGGTTACAACAAATGAACTGAAATTTGACAGATATTGTGGGAGTAAAGATTTCAAAAGCTCATGGTAACGATCGTTTTTATCACAAGTTCTCCAAGCTCAGTCTTTTTTGAACGGAAACAGTCTTTTGTGGTTTCGAAACTATCATCGCTCTTAGCTGTCAATGCTGCACAACAGTTAATCTATGAGATTTAAGAGTAATAGGAATCTCAAAGGCCTGCGTCTTTCAGATATTGCTAGGAAACTTGGACTGCAGAACTTTAATTACCATGATTACATTGAACACCGCTGCTGATACCACGGTGCCCGATCAAATTACACGAGCGGGAGTTTAATTGCATCCATTCAAAGGCTGATCTATGAAATGACTACATTTCCTTCATGCTCCTGCAGCCTTTCAAACTGTACAGTGCTGCGGCTTCCCTTATTACTTCATTTTTCAATATCTGCATGATATCAAGTTTCTCTTTTTGGGAAGAATTCAAACAATGACTTCATTTCACCATAAAAATATCGAAGATCACTCTTCGCCGTTCTCGTTATGAAACATACGATCACTTCCTTAGAAATAAATGTCAAAGTCGCAAAAGTAGAGAAGTGAGCAGTTTTCAGTACAGTCAATATGACAAAATATGAGATTTACTCCCAACTCTTTATTTCATCGCCACATTATGAGAATTACCATTGCAAAATAACTTACGACAATTCTTTAAACAGTTTCCGATGGTTTTATTACCAAAGAAAAGACGACACAAATATAAATACATCATCTGTTCTTGACCATTTTGAAAACAGAATCCTCACAATCCTCAACTAACATACAAATGACGATCAAACAACTGCGTATCAATATCTTATAATACTATTTGTAGTCTGAGTTCATCCAAAGTTACTAACACATGTCTAGATATATTTTTCTGTTCACATTACCCTTTGTTCATCACAATTGTTCCTTTTTCTTTCTTATAATATCAGGTATCTCTGACTCGATTTATCTTATTTATCATATTTTCATAATCATAGATTTTACATATTTAAGCTCTGTTAACAGATTGAACACAGTATTTTGACATAATTTTTTGGGGAAACCATGAATTGCATTTTACAGACAGATCATCAATGCTTGAAGATACGTTAAAAGTATCAACTAGAGAGATATGATCATTGCTTATTAGGAACTGGACAGAAATTATAGGGGGTGTTTTTCAAAATGACATCACACGAAAAATAGAGACCCTTCAAAAGTGTTTGCAAGAAAATAACAATGACCCTCCACAAAACAGTGACCCTCCCCCTGCGTGTCACATTACGTATAAATAATATTTTACTTGGCATATAATATCTCATTTGACCTTGGAACTTTCAAAAACAAACCTTTTAACTTTGACAAATGAACACTAGGGTAAAATTCCAATATCATCTTTGTTTTTCACATCTGCTCTTTTAAATGCTCCATTAAAAACCCCATTCTCATCACGTACATTTATATCTATTGTAAAACATTTATAAAAATCACAGATTTAGCTAGTTTTGTATTCATGGTTTCCTCATAGACTACAATGTATAGTGAATCAACATTTTAGTGAAATTCCAAAATCAAATTACTTCCACACACACGAACTTGTTACCAATCTAGTCTAATCAAGTATATTGATATCTATAATTAAGCATCTATATACACAGATTTTGCTAGGTTTGGATTTGAAAAAAAATTATTTCACAAGTTTCCTCATAGACTACAATATATAGTGAATCAACATGTCGGTGAAAACAAAACTCAAATTTCTTGCACACACATGCACTTGTAATAACCCTAGTCTAATCAAGTACATTAATAGCAATAATCAAGCGTCTATAAATGCACAGATTCAGTACGTTTTGTATTGGAAAAAATTAGTCATAGTTTCCTTATCGACTACAATGTATAGTGAATCACTATTTCTTCGAAATTCCACAATACATTTCTTGCACACACACATGCACATGTAACCACCCTAGTTCATCAAGTACATTAATATCAATAATGAAGTGCCTATACTAGTGCTTAGATTCAGCTAGTTTTGTATTGGACATAGTTTTCTCATAGGCTTACCTTATAGTGCATCGGCATTTTTGTTGAAATTCCACAGTCAAATTTCTCGTACCCGTGTTTAGGGACCGTCTCAGATTGTCGCAGAAGTTCAAAAAGCGAAATTAATTCGTTTAGCGGGGGAGGGGGTTTGACCTCCATTCAATTAGTGAACTTCATTTTCGCACTTTTATTTTGTGATCACAAGATTTTGTGTTTATTCTGAATTAAAGAAAAACTGCACACTTGTGCCAACAAATTTGTAACTGTTTCCATCTCGTTCGTGCCCCAAAACACAATTTACCGATAGTAACATTGTATCCTAAACCTTTCATTCATCAAATTATTCAAAGACAAAAAGTATCATTTTTTAAAATATGCTATTATAAACGCTTGCTCTAACAACACGTGGTCATTCACTCTAGTCCGTGGGCTAGAAGGGTCTACGTGCACCCCCACAGGATAACAAACCTGTATTTTTCAGAAGCCTTGGGATCCCTAAAATACGAAATGGAATTTTAACAGAAAAAATATAGGGATGGAATAGCTGTTATGGTCATGTTTTGAAGGGTACCGCAAAATCACGATTTTCCAAGCCAAATGCATTTTCGTCAAATCTGTCTTCTTGTAAGTCATGTGCTGAGCTCATTTTTTAACATAACCTCACTTGTTTGGTATCATTAGAAAGGGAATTTATTCCTCTTGAAGATGACATATTGTACTATGCAATATCTTCTACAGTTTTTGTCAAATATAACCAAAACTTACCCCTTACCCCAAAATTTAACATTGCAAATAACAGTAAATCTCAAATTCTACCAATTTTTTAGCTAGGCATAATAAAAAATGCAATGCTTTGTCTGAAATCTGTTTTATTTCATACAGGGACATGTCAGAAATATGAAATAGACTTTTAACAGAAAAAATATTGGGAATCTAGGGCTGTAACAGTCATATTTTGAAGGGTACCGCAAAATAACAGTGTTGCATATTTGCATGCATTTTTGTCCAAACTGTCTTCCTATAAGGTATCTGCTGAGCTTGTTTTTCAATATAACCTGGCTTGTTAGGTATCATTAGAAAGATAATTCACTAATCTTTAGAATGATATATTGTAACATGCAATATCTTCTATAGTTTTCATGATATGTAACCAAAACTTACCCCTTACCCCAAAGTTTACATTGAAAATTGCAGTCAAAGCTAAAACCAAATTCTACAATTTTTTTAGCTTGACACAAAAAATCTGGCCGTTTTTGCTATTAAATCTGTTTTATTTTGTACAGGGACATGTCAGAAATATGAAATAGACTTTTAACAGAAAAAATATTAGGAATCTAGGGCTGTAACAGTCATATTTTGAAGGGTACCGCAAAATAACAGTGTTGCAGATTTGCATTTATTTTTGTTAAAACTGTCTTCCTATAAGTTATCTGCTGAGCTTGTTTTTGAATATAACCTGGCTTCTTAGGTATCATTAGAAAGATAATTTACTAATATTGAGAATGACATATTGTAACATGCAATATCTTCTACCGTTTTCATGATATATAACCAAAACTTACCCCTTACCCCAAAGTTTACATTGAAAATTTCTGTCATAGCTAAAACCAAATTCTACAATTCTTTTAGCTTGACACAAAAAATCTGGCCGTTTTTGCTATTAAATCTATTTTATTTGGTACAAGGACATGTAAGAAATATGAAATAGACTGTAACAGAAAAAATATTGGGAATCTACAGCTGTAACAGTCATATTTTCAAGGGTCTCGCAAAATCACAGTATTGAAAACTCGCTTGCTTTTTTGTTAAATCTGTCTTCTTATAAGTCATCTGCTGAGCTTGATTTTTGACATAACCTGGCTTTTTAGGTATCAATAGAAAGGTAATTTACTGGTCTTTAAAATGACATATTGTAATATGCAATGTCTTGTTTAGGTTTCATGAAATAGGACCAAAGCTTACCCCATACCCCAAGGTTTACACAGCAAATTACTGCAAATCTGAAACTCGACCTTTTTTTACAATTTATTTACTTTATATACAAAAGGCAATGCTTGCATGCAATCTACGAAATCTGTGTTTTTGTTCGAAAAGTATGTTACAAATATGAAATTAACTTTTAACAGGAACATAATATGATTTTGTAGCCTTTTGGATCATATTTGGAAGGGTACCCAGGTATCAGGGCAAATTTGCCGAAACACATACATTTGCAATATTTGGGTTCCCCATCCAAAAATGATCCAAGTGGCTACTAAATTGTATCATCTTCCCGTTAAAAGGTAATTTATACTTGTAACATACTTTTGTAACAAATAAATCAGATTTTAAATAAGAATTGCCTTTTGTATTATGTGCAGCAAAAAATGGTAGAATTTGTGATAAGCTGTAATTTGCGATTTGAACTTTTGGGTATGGGTAAAGTTTGACCATATTCCAGGAAAACTATGAATGACATTGTATATAACAATATGTCATCTTAAAGAAGAATAAATTTCCCTACTAATAATACCTCACAAACCAGGTTGTGTCACAAAATAAGTTCAGCAGATGACTTACAAGAAGAAGAATTTAACAAAAAAGGTGCCAGTTTGCGGTACTGCGATTTTGCATTTCTCTTCAAAATATGGCTGATACAACTAAACAGTCCAAATATTTTTTCTGTTAAAAGTCTATTTCACATTTCTGACATGACCCAGTACCATATACAACAGATTTAATACCGAAACAGAGCTATTTTTATCATGTCTAGCTAAAAAGTCACGGAAATTGATCACGTTATCTATGACAGTACTTCCAATATAAACCTTGGGGTATGGGGTACGTTTTGGTCATATTTCATGAAAACTATACAAGATATTGCCTGTTACAATATTTCATTGTAAATACCAGTTAATTACCTTTCCAATGATACTAAACAAACCCGGCTATAATCAATAACAAGCTCAGTAGACTACTTATAAGATGACAGATTTAACAAAAACGCATACGAATCAGGAATACTGAGATTTTGCTGTACCCTTAAAAATACAGCTGTTACAGCTATAGAATCTCAATATTTTTTCTGTTAAAAGTTCATTTCATATTTCTGATATGGCCGAGTACAAAATTAAACAGATTTCATACAAAAAATTGCCTAATTTTTTATGTCTGCGTAAAAAAATTGCTTGAATTTGATATTAGCTATGACAGTAGTTTTCGATGTAAATTTTGGGGTATGGGGTAAGTCTTGGTCATATTTCATAAAAATCTGTACAAGATATTGCATGTTACAATATTTCTTTTTAAAGATTAGTAAATAATCTTACTAATGATACCTAACAACTTACATTATATTCTATAAGAAGCTCAGCAGCTGACTTACAAGACGATAGATTCAACAAAAATGCACGCAAGTCAGGAATACTGAGATTTTGCTGTATCCTTCAAAATCTGACTGTTACAACTACAGAATTCCAATCTTTTTTCTGTTAAAAGTCTATTTTATATTTTTGACATGACCCATTACCGAATGAAATAGATTTCATACAAATAAATGCCTGATTTTATATGTCTAGGTAAAGAAAATGGTAGAATTTGATTTTAGCTATGACTGCAATTTTCAATGTAAATTTTGGGGTATGGCGTAAGTTTTGGTCATTTTTCATGAAAACTATGCAAGATATTACATATTACAATATGTTATTCTGAAGATTAGTGAATTATCTTTCTAATGATACCTAACCAGCCAGGTTATATTGACAAAACAAGCTCAGCAGATAACTTATAGGAAGAAAAATTTAATAAAAATGCATGCAAATCTGCAACACTGTTATTTTGCGGACCCTTCAAAATATGACCACTACAGTAGTAGAGTCCTAATATTTTTTCTGTTAAAAGTCTATTTCATATTTCTGACATGTCCCTGTACTAAATAATAAAACAGATTTAATAGCAAAAACGGCCAGAGATTTTGTTTCTAGCTAAAAAAATTTTAGAATTTGGTTTTAGCTGTGACTGAAAGTTTCAATGTAAACTTTGGGATATGGGGTAGGTTTTGGTTATATATCATGAAAACTATAGAAGATATTGCATGTTACAATATGTTATTCTGAAGATTAGTAAATTATCTTTCTAATGATACCTAACAAGCCAGGTTATATTCAAAAACAAGCTCAACAGATAACTTATAAGAAGAAAAAGTTAAAAAAATGCATGCAAATCTGCAATACTGTGATTTTGCAGTACCCTTCAAAATATGACTGTTACAGCTGTAGATTCCCAATATTTCTTCTGTTAAAAGTCTATTTCATATTTCTGACATGTCCCTGTACCACATAAAATAGATTTTATAGCAAAAACGGCCAGATTTTTTGTGTCAAACTAAAAGAATTGTAGAATTTGGTTTAAGCTATGACAGAAATTTTCAATGTAAACTTTGGGGTAAGGGGTAAGTTTTGGTTATATATCATGAAAATGGTAGAAGATATTGCATGTTACAATATAACATTCTAAAGATTAGTGAATTATCTTTCTAATGATACCTAAGAAGCCAGGTTATATTCAAAAACAAGCTCAGCAGATAACTTATAGGAAGACAGTTTGAACAAAAATGCATGCAAATCTGCAACACTGTTATTTTGCGGTACCCTTCAAAATATGACTGTTACAGCCCTAGATTCCTAATATTTTTTCTATTAAAAGTCTATTTCATATTTCTGACATGTCCCTGTACAAAATAAAACAGATTTAATAGCAAAAAGGGCCAGATTTTTTGTGTCAAGCTAAAAAAAATGTAAAATTTGGTTTTAGCTATGACAGAAATTTTCAATGTAAACTTTGGGGAAAGGGGTAAGTTTTGGTTACATATCATGAAAACTATAGAAGATATTGCATGTTACAATATATCATTCTCAATATTAGTAAATTATCTTTCTAATGATACCTAACAAGCCAGGTTATATTGAAAAACAAGCTCAGCAGATAACTTATAGGAAGAAAAATTTAACAAAAATGCATGCAAATCTGCAACACTGTTATTTTGCGGTACCCTTCAAAATATGACTGTTACAGCCGTAGATTCCCAATATTTTTTCTGTTAAAAGTCTATTTCATATTTCTGACATGTCCCTGTATGAAATAAACAGATTTCAGACAAAGCATTGCATTTTTATTATGCCTAGCTAAAAAATGGTAGAATTTGAGATTTACTGTAATTTGCAATGTTAAATTTTGGGGTAAGGGGTAAGTTTTGGTATATTTGACAAAAACTGTAGAAGATATTGCATAGTACAATATGTCATCTTAAAGAGGAATAAATTCCCTTTCTAATGATACCAAACAAGTGAGGTTATGTTAAAAAATGAGCTCAGCACATGACTTACAAGAAGACAGATTTGACGAAAATGCATTTGGCTTGGAAAATCGTGATTTTGCGGTACCCTTCAAAACATGACCATAACAGCTATTCCATCCCTATATTTTTTCTGTTAAAATTCCATTTCGTATTCTAGGGATCCCAAGGCTTCTGAAAAATACAGGTTTGTTATCCTGTGGGGGGGGTGCACGTAGACCCCCTCTAGCCCACGGCCTACTCTCACTGTGTTGACGAAACAGCACTGAATACTACAGTCTTCACTGAACTCATAACTCTCAGCGAAAAATGTCTAAGAAAACACCCCATATAGCAGGACAAATGACTCTATTTGGTAAACCAATTGCTGGCTCAAAGCAATTTTTCGAAAAGCACCATAATGACTACGAAAAGTTTGTAGAAGCCTACATGTTTTTACACCAGCGCGACTTGTCAACAACTGAAAAAAAGCACAGAGATGCACAGGAGGATTGGAAAAACGTATACAAGTTTGACGCTGGTAAGCTGGAAAAATATATGGCTGACTATCGCGAGAAGAAAAGGGAACAGGAAAAAAGGAAAGTAATGTTTCCAAAAAGTATGGTTTTACAAGAAACGTGACCACAGCAACTTCTACGACTGGAGACGTACCGACACCTATTGGTTTGAAAAAAGAAACCGAGCACAACTGCAAGTATAACTGAACATTTATCAGCCAATTTTGCCACCAAATCATTGCCTGATGCATTTGGTGTACGGGAAAGTAAAGCATCATCATTTCAGCAATTTGAACGCGAAGCAATCATTGAGTTTTTGAATCGTATTTGCGTAGACCAGGCAAAACTCTTGACTGATGATGTAACTGGTGTCGAAGGATTCATGGTAACGCTACTTCAAGTCGCAAAGTCGTACTTGTTACTCAAACAGACACAAAATGAATATGATGACCTTTCCCAGAAAAAAAGACAAAAATCTCTGATCAATGAAGAGAAAGGGGAAGTTTCTTCAAAGATTGCGGAAATGAAGCTCTTGTTCGATAAAATAGCGAACACCGAGATCAACAAAACAACATCAGGTATACTGAAAACCGCTGTGTTGAAAGCATCGCTGCTATCGGAGGCTGTCACACTTTGTGCCAACGCCGATGATTTGATTGGGAAATTACTTACACGACTTCGCTGTCGTTTGTCACAAATGAAGATGCGTGTCAATCCGATTTTTCCCCGACGCGATGTTTATGTAGCTTGTATGAATAGCGTAAATTTGACGTGGAAACAAGCCGAGCTCAATGTTCTTGACCTTGTTACAAGTTCTGGACACTTTAGCAAGGCATTTACACCGACAGACATTTTATGCTGTCTACATGCGATGAAACAGACGAATGCCATGTCGATGCATGGTTTGTTTGTCGAGGTTCTAAAGAGAAAACCGGGATCATTTTCTGTAATTCACGTGGCTGCAAAACTGTTGACCGAGTATCTACCAGTTATGAAGATTATTAAAGGTGATAACATAGTTTTGGTCAACATTCACGAGCTATTCCTGAGCCCGAACTTCCTCGATGAACTTGTAAATTTAGATGTCGATCTGGCAACACATGACACGTCACGACCCCATGACACAAAAACGATAGCCACAACAGCGACTCGTGCTGAAGCCATGGCAACTGTCAATCAAATAGACGACATGACTTCCGATGGCAATGAAAGCGTCGAAGGGGCAAGTACTTCTGGTGACAGTGACAGGCGTGGGCCAACGCCCAGGTATATACAATTTCCTGATATTGTACACGAAGCAACGAACTTTTTAAAACTCCATTCTTTTGCAGCCCAGGAACGTAGAAGGAATGAGACAGCCACGAGTTCCGGTGTTACATTAGCACAACTACGAAGTCACTTGTTGAAAGTCGTACCAGGCCTTGCTGAAAAGGGTATCAGTCGTGATACGGTTCATCGCCTGATGCTCGCGCCGCGAAAAAAGACGCGATCAGAATCAAACTACAGAGGTCTTATCAACGCCCGTATACCGCGGAAACGAAACGAGAAAGTTGTAAACGAACACGTTGACTTTCACTACACGTGTGCCCAAGTGAACTATACACTGGAACTTTTTCAAATGTTCAGTGATGAATGTACCGTCTTATCTTGTGACGACAAAAACAAACTCAATGTAGGTACCCTGGCAGTGAGTCGCTATCATCAACTGAGAACATTTTTTCTACTAGACGATAGTCCTTATTATCCCGATCACGACTTCCCATACAGGGAAAGTAAAATTACTCCATCTGGATATCTTCATCTGAAGGATCCCAGTGTCTCCGCTACAACTGGAAAGAAGCGAACACACGTAATACGGTCGCGAAGTTGACTTGATACCTGTACTCGGAATTCTCGTTTGCACCCCCAAACGGGGTAAACTTCGTAGTGAAGTTGCATTCTCCACAGCCGAGTGTAGCGCGCCACATACCCGGTTCTCTTGACACCGACGTTCATGCAGACCACGGAAGAGATGCTTCTTGCTGCAGCGGGCATTGCTGTGCGACCTGTAGATTTCTGAAGCTTGCGTTTTTGTCAATTGTACTCCTGTTGGGCCTCTTGAAATAAAAGTTCTCGTCCTTGCTAGCAATAGCGATGTCGTAGACCAGAGTCCGGTCATTGATAGTCTATTGGCATATACACGCGTACGGGTAAGTGTTTAGCTCCCCTGGCTCGAGCTAGCCCCATTCAACTGATTCAAGAAAATCATGATCAAATGTGATCTAAATCCAGCGTGTAATTACAGTTCAATATTCAGTAGATATTTAACTTAGATTAATTGACCTTTTATGCGTGTTCGATTTGACAAGTTGGTATGCTTGTGACAAATCAGCTGCCATATCAGCGGCAATAATCTACCCGTAACTTCATGCGGCATCTCCGATATGTTGTCAACAAGGGGGACCCCTTCAGGAGCATGCGCAGCGCGACGACCACTGCGCTTTAATATTTTTGTGCAGAAGCACTGTATTGACAACATCTGGACTTCTTATGGGTGCGATTTTTGCGTAAAAAATGATGAACCTCCCCAAAAGCCATGTATAAGATTTCCTGACCCTTCAATTTTGCTAGCGCGAACGGGGCCCATCCCCCAGTAATGTCTGACCAGTCTCTTATCATGATACATACTGTACGAGCGAGTTTTTGAGATGTGATGGTAAAACTAGGAGGTAAAATACTTTGTATGAGATGTGCTACCATTATTCAGGAGTGTCTGGTGAGATTTCAAAGGCTGTGTTCTGATACCAGTTAAAATGAGAGGAGAAATGATGGTCTTCAGTTTGAGTGGCGGTGGTCTGTCTTTCAGGCAATTATAAGCTTTCGTTGCTGCTGCATCGAAAGTCTCTTTCTCCAACCGCAGCTGGGTTCAGTGCTCTTACGTCTGGTCTCCGTTCAAGTTGACTGTTCTCTTTCCTGTTTGACCGATGTGCATGGTCTAACCCTCGCTAGGCGCGTCCTCCACTACCTAACCGTCCACATCCGAGGATAGCTGCAAATTCGCTGCGAAAGTTGCCGCTAAATATGGCATAGATGATTGGATTCATCCAGCTGTTTGCAAATGCTAGAGACACGGCCACCGGACGAATGAAGTCGAACCCAGACATCGAAATCAAGTTTGGTTCTATGTACAATATGATACGTAGAATTCGTACTGGACACCATGTAATTGCAAATATCACCACGACTACAATGAGCATTCTTACTGCGCGTCGTTTACGTCTTCGGGAGTTGTCGCTGAGTGAGTCTCCAAAGTACAACACGGCAATCATCTTGCTGTATAATATAGTTAGCACTAGCAGTGGTAGGGAATATAAAAGTGCAAAATCAACAAGTGTAATAATCTGAAAATGTTCCGAAATCACAGCTTCGACGAGTGAAATTTCGGTCGCGAACTCGGATAGTTTTGATGACGATTCCGCTTACGACTATGTAATTGCTTGAATACCCGAACGACACAATCCAAGCAAGCAGAATCAAGATGCGAACTTGTTTGATGGAAAACAGTTGCTTGAAGGGAGTAACGATAGCGCGATAGCGGTCTATAGCGATGCACAACGGGGTGAAAATTGTTGAATTTAGACAAGTAAAAGAAATGGTCAGCACGGAGTCGCAGAGAAATTCTGTGACAAGCCAATCAACCCCAAAAGCCTGTGCAACTTTGATGGGAATAAACACGACGCCAACGAAGACATCCGCTATTGACAGTGAAGCAATGGGATGATATGTTGCCGAAATCTGTAGTACTCTTCGACGGAAAACGGCAATGATAACCAATAAATATCCACCAACAATAAGGAAAGAACTACCGATATTAAAACCGGCTTATAACCAAACAGCGCTGGCACGTCTGTCTTGTCCGGACATCTTTCTACCAAAACCGCCCGAAATGCGAGTCTATGGTACGATTACTGAGACACTTCTTAGGTGAGAAGCCTGAGACGAATGTCAATGTTGTCACAAACTTCTGTTTATTTACTAGTGTACTATATTGTTTGTCATTCGGATCGGTCACGTAGTTTGGCCGCCATATTGGATTTTGCGAAAATCACAAATTAATCTTTAAAAATCCTCTTCTCCATAACCAACTCACCGATTGAACTGAAATTTTACTCGTGCCATTCGTAGTGGAGCTCTTTCAAGTTTGCGACAGGCATTTTGATCGGTCAAGTAGTTTGGCTGCCATGTTGGATTTTGCGTAAAAGTTACGATTACCGGTAAGACCTTCAGTAACAGTTACTATGAGATGATGTTCAAAATTCTTCTTTACAAGAGCTAAAAGACTTTCCCAAGCTCAAATTTTGCACATAATATCATCAGTGCAAGAACTTTATATAAACCATGTTTACCGCTTGGTCCCGCCAACGCTGCTTGCAGCTTTAATTTGTTTTTGTCATTTACAGGTGGAGCAATTCTTCACTCAAGCTGCTGCAATAATGATTTTTGATGTTTGTCAAATCAGTTCAATCCATATAATTGTGCAAATTTATAACCCTACATTCAGTTTCCTTCGGCATCATCAAATCCTAAAAGTGCACAGGGTAAATGACGGGTTTCACGTATGGCAGAGCGCTTGTGTAACCTCCACAAATGTAATAATCTCCACAAATGTAATATCAACCACAATTGTAATAAAATCAACCACAAATGTAATAAAATAGTCAACCATTAATGTAACAACCCGCAACCACAAATGTAATAAACAAATTAACCATAAATGTAATAAAACTCAACCATAAATGTAATAAACTTGAACTTGCATATGTGATCATTTGTTTATCAATGCCCTGAGTAAATAATAACTTTTATAAGTATAATGTTATTGCATACTTTCCTGAAACTAGGTTTCCTTTCCGAAACACAGAATAGAATACTTTGAGAACGCTATCAGAAAACGGCGAGGTACTGATCAAACCGTTAGATGATGGAAGTGGAACAGCAGTTCTAGACACTGATAATTACATAATAGTAAAGCGTCAAAATAACTCGGGACGTCAACCAGTGATACAACACAAAGTTTATGACAGATGTCTCAGAACAAATAACAGAGAAATATAAAACCTTATAACAGAAACTTACGACACAAAACATGTTGACGAGAACATATATTTCAATGTAGTAAAAAACAATACGAACACTACCTTGAACACAGTAAAACAAAATCAGACATCCTGGCATCCCTAGTGAAGGAACAAACTTCAAGCGGGACAACCCAGGAATACAGACAATCTATCGATTATTCCACACAATTTATCCACTGAAGACGAATTTGAGGCGATCGATTAAGAAAGTACGGCAATTTTCGAAAAAACGGCGTTAAAGGATCGTAGTGTTATACAGTCTTCCCCACTCTGGAGTAGAGACTGCACTGACGTTCAGATTACTGCTGTGTCTAGCCATGGCCAATCAGTTCTGTACACAAAACAGGGAAACGTAAAATACATTTTCAAATATACAAAACACACTAACCACAAACAATTAAGAAATGAATAATGTGAGAAGTTGCTTTCCTTATTACACAGATCAATATTTAGGGGCTAATTCAACGATTGCAACGACAAAATAGATTTATTACATTTATGGTTGATAAGTATTACATTTGTGGATGTTTTTTTAATTACATTTATGGTTACCATTTATTACATTTGTGGTTGGTGTTTTTATTACATTTATGGTTGATTTTTATCCTCTTTCACTCCAGTGAACTTGTCAAGTCAATGACCTTAAGTGACCCCATGTCAATTCCAAGTACATACAATTGTTTATCAATTGCTTGTTTTGATTTCTTATGTTTTTAGCTGTTTTTGCGATGACTAACCTTCTTTTTAAAGTCAGATGAAACCTCTTGAAGATTAGTTCACTGTCAGGCTGAATAACTTTGGTTGCCCACGAAGATAGTCCGTAAGGAAAGTAGTACCCGAACTTGATGATTGCTACATGCCGCCGTTGAACTTTAGATTAAGATGTGAAAGATACGTAATAAACAGAGATTTTTCATTCCGAGGGATGAGTAAATTCTTGTGAGGAGACAGCTCCAAAAACTGCTGTCACCTCAAGGAAGCAGAGTCGAGTACTCGGCCGTGTGAGGGCGTTGGAGGCACCACGACCCCTCCCGCCGCCCGCCCCAAAAAAGCCTCCGCCGGAGCAGTTTCAAGTTTTCAAAATCGGCCGAATTTTGCCGTTGTTTCTCTTGACATTCCAATAAATCAACTCCTTTTGCAGTTCAAGTTGTTACTCAAGCATGCAATTGACCTTTTCTCAACACACAACCGCCCAGCAGGTCAATTATTGGATAAAACCCCTCCGGAGGCACATAAACTTGAGATAGTATGAGTCACAAAGAAAGACTTAAACTTTGCATTCAAGACTTTCTCAAGAAATGTTTGAACCATACTTTTTCAAGATCAAGAATAAAAACTGGGAGTTACCGTGGAAATGTTTGCGCTACTGATATTACAAATTGCCCAAGAATTGACGATATTTGCTATTCAAACTACAGCTGAAGAGGCAGGTACATTTTAAGGTAGTGTGAGCCTCAATGAAAGGCCTTAATTTTTGCTGAAACTTTTCAACAACAATATTTCAACCATGCTCTTTCAAGATCAAGAATAAAAATTGGGGGTCACCGTGCATTTTTTTACTAAAGTAATTACAAATTACCCACGTTTCACCTTTATTTTCAATTTAAAGTGCAGCTCCAGAGGCAGGCAAACTTTAAGGTAGTATGTGCGTCAATGAAAGGCTTAAATTTTTGCTGTAACTTATTGTCATCGACATTTCAATTACACTGTTTCGAAATCAAGAGTGAAAATGGAGGGTCAGCGTGCACAGTTTTGTGCTAGGGAAATTACAAATTGGACAAGAATTGCCGATATATGCTATTTAAAGTGCAGCTTTAGAGTCAGGTAGATTTTAAGCTAGTATGCGCCTCAATTTGAGACTAAAATTTTTGCTAAAACTTTCTGTCAACAAGATGTGAACCATGCTCTTTCAAGATCAAGAATAAAAATTAGGGGTCGCCGTGCAAATTTTTTTAATATAGTAATTACAAATTACCCACGTTTTACCGTTATTTTCAATTCACAGTGCAACTCCAGAGGCAGGCAAACTTTAAGGTAGTATGCGCCGCAATCAAACTTTTAAGGTAGCACGCGTCTCAAACAAAGACTTCAACTATTGCTCAAGCTTTTCTCAAGCAATATTTTAACCATACTCTTTGAAAATCAAGAGTAAAAATTAGGGGTCACCGTGCAAATTTTTGTGCTAGAGAAATTACAAATTGCCGAAGATTTGAAGATATTTTCATTTCAAGGTGCAGCTCCAGAGGCAGGTAAACTTTAAGGTTGTATGCGCCTCAATGAAAGACTTAGACTTTTTCCGCTCAAGCCTTTCTCCAGCAATATTTCAAGAAATACTCTTTCAAAATCAAGAATAAAAATCGGGGGTCACCGTGCAAATCTTAATGCTAGAGAAATTACAAATTGGCGAAGATTCGCCGATATTTTCAATTCAAGCAGTGCAAGAGTGTCAGCAATGCGCCTCAATAAGAGACTTCACACATTATTAGCTTGCCGAATTCAAACCTGTTGTGTTTCGCAGAAATCGCTACTATCTACTATCCGCATTGTCCTACAAAAATAATGATTTTTATTACCGTTATATTTGTATTGAATGCGTGGTTGACTCAGATCTTTGTATTTGACGGCGGCAGACCGTGTTGCGTCATAGAGTTCAACAACCCTTGCCATATCGTCCCCAATTTTAATAAGGAACACCTGCAAAAAGTGCCAAAATCCATCCGTTACATCCAGGCGCGTGTAAATGGAGAATTTCAGCTGCGACTGTAGCCCATGAGAGTAGCACCGTTATAGTAAAATGCGAGTGAATAAGTAATTAGCAGCATAGCTTTGGAAGGATTTAATACCCTAAAATTGACACAAAATGAGAAGTGATAATATCGACCGTCTTTTCTAAATAGAACAATTCATGTGTGTGTTTGAACGATCCTGAATGTTCCAATTCGAGCATTATAAGCCAAAGCCAAAGACAGCATCTACGTGCGGCAAAACCCTTAACTAAGTTATGAAGAGCCGGATAAATTGCATTGGTCACGTGACCTCGGGCTTTCCATTCACTTACCGCTCCTCAATGTACATGTATTGCTGAGATGCAAATCATATCAAAATCAATCTTAACGGCAGAAAGTATATAGTTTTTTCCGAGATAGTCACTATCTCCTGTCATTTAGTACCTTTGTAACTCATATCTTGCCGATTTACCTTATTGTCACACCACGTCACTTTTAATTTGAACCTACTGGAGTCACACCACAAAATTGTACAATCAGTTGCAGTCGTGGTGACGTACATATGACGGATAGATTTGAGCAGATGCCCAAGGGTGTAAAATTAATTACGAATCAATCCCCTACAAGAATTTGGAGTCCCACAAACAAGTGAAGAAATTTATGCTGTGGTGCAGGCTGTACTGTGTGGCCGTAGTTTGCTGTAGTAGAATCCGTATTACTTGGTTCAGATAAACAAGTTTCCCATACCTTCAACTCTTCAAACTTGGCCATCATCCGATTTCAAAGTCTCCGATAATTTCTCCCTAAGTTCCAAACCCAGAAAGACTGAATTTCTGACCACTGTAAGTTTACCCATAGTTTTAATTCAAACTGGCGGCCAACTCAGTGTTAACACTATGGAGAAAAATAATTTGAGAAAAATAATTTTTTGATTTTCGAAAAACAGAGATGGTAGAAAGTTTTCGTACAGCAAGAGCTTTAAAATTAAGCCCCGCAAGTTGTAGATAAGAAAAGAACAAAAGGTTTGAGAGTCCGTATAAGTGTCCCCGAGGCGAATTCTACCTTAATCCAATCAAAAATCTAAGAGTGTTACTAGTTTTCAGGAAGACAATGCATTTACTTGCCAAAACTGTCGGGCATCTTTTCGATATTTTCCCCCGATGAATGGGGACCAAAATCAGCAAAGCATATCCTCTTTCACTCCAGTGAACTTGTCAAGTCAATGACCTTAAGTGACCCCATGTCAATTCCAAGTACATACAATTGTTTATCAATTGGTTGTTTTGATTTCTTATGTTTTTAGCTGTTTTTGCGATGACTAACTTCTTTTAAAGTCAGATGAACCTCTTGAAGATCAGTTCACTGTCAAGCTGAATAACTTTGGTTGCCCACGAAGATAGTCCGTAAGGAAAGTAGTACCCGAACTTGATGATTGCTACATGCCGCCGTTGAACTTTAGATTAAGATGTGAAAGATACGTAATAAACAGAGATTTTTCATTCCGAGGGATGAGTAAATTCTTGTGAGGAGACAGCTCCAAAAACTGCTGTCACCTCAAGGAAGCAGAGTCGAGTACTCGGCCGTGTGAGGGCGTTGGAGGCACCACGACCCCTCCCGCCGCCCGCCCCCAAAAAGCCTCCGCCGGAGCAGTTTCAAGTTTTCAAAATAGGCCGAATTTTGCCGTTGTTTCTCTTGACATTCCAATAAATCAACTCCTTTTGCAGTTCAAGTTGTTACTCAAGCATGCAATTGACCTTTTCTCAACACACAACCGCCCAGCAGGTCAATTCTTGGATAAAACCCCTCCGGAGGCACATAAACTTTGAGATAGTATGAGTCACAAAGAAAGACTTAAACTTTGCATTCAAGCTTTTCTCAAGAAATATTTCAACCATACTCTTTGAAGATCAAGAATAAAAACTGGGAGTTACCGTGCAAACGTTTGCGCTAGAGATATTACAAATTGCCCAAGAATTGACGATATTTGCTATTCAAACTACAGCTGAAGAGGCAGGTACACGTTAAGGTAGTGTGCGCCTCAATGAAAGGCCTAAATTTTTGCTTAAACTTTTCAACAACAATATTTCAACCATGCTCTTTCAAGATCAAGAATAAAAATTGGGGGTCACCGTGCATTTTTTTACTAAAGTAATTACAAATTACCCACGTTTTACCTTTATTTTCAATTTAAAGTGCAGCTCCAGAGGCAGGCAAACTTTAAGGTAGTATGTGCGTCAATGAAAGGCTTAAATTTTTGCTGTAACTTATTGTCATCGACATTTCAATTACACTGTTTCGAAATCAAGAGTGAAAATGGAGGGTCAGCGTGCACAGTTTTGTGCTAGGGAAATTACAAATTGGACAAGAATTGCCGATATATGCTATTGAAAGTGCAGCTTTAGAGTCAGGTAGATTTTAAGCTAGTATGCGCCTCAATTTGAGACTAAAATTTTTGCTAAAACTTTCTGTCAACAAGATGTGAACCATGCTCTTTCATGATCAAGAATAAAAATTAGGGGTCACCGTGCAATTTTTATTACTATAGTAATTACAAATTACCCACGTTTTACCGTTATTTTCAATTCAAAGTGCAACTCCAGAGGCAGGCAAACTTTAAGGTAGTATGCGCCGCAATCAAACTTTTAAGGTAGCACGCGTCTTAAACAAAGACTTCAACTATTGCTCAAGCTTTTCTCAAGCAATATTTCAACCATACTCTTTGAAAATCAAGAGTAAAAATTGGGGGTCACCGTGCAAATTTTTGTGCTAGAGAAATTACAAATTGCCGAAGATTTGAAGATATTTTCAATTCAAGGTAGAGCTCCAGAGGCAGGTAAACTTTAAGGTTGTATGCGCCTCAATGAAAGACTTAGACTTTTTCCGCTCAAGCCTTTCTCCAGCAATATTTCAAGAAATACTCTTTCAAAATCAAGAATAAAAATCGGGGGTCACCGTGCAAATCTTTATGCTAGAGGAATTACAAATTGGCGAAGATTCGCCGATATTTTCAATTCAAAGTGCAGTGTCACAGGCAAGAAGGTTTTAAGGTAGAATGCGCCTCAATAAGAGACTTTACACATTATTAGCTTGCCGAATTCAAACCTGTTGTGTTTCGCAGAAATCGCTACTATCTACTATCCGCATTGTCCTACAAAAATAATGATTTTTATTACCGTTATATTTGTATGAATTCGTGGTTGACTCAGATCTTTGTATTTGACGGCGGCAGACCGTGTTGCGTCATAGAGTTCAACAACCCTTGCCATATCGTCCCCAATTTTAATAAGGGAACACCTGCAAAAAGTGCCAAAATCCATCCGTTACATCCAGGCGCGTGTAAATGGAGAATTTCAGCTGCGACTGTAGCCCATGAGAGTAGCACCGTTATAGTAAAATGCGAGTGAATAAGTAATTAGCAGCATAGCTTTGGAAGGATTTAATACCCTAAAATTGACACAAAATGAGAAGTGATAATATCGACCGTCTTTTCTAAATAGAACAATTCATGTGTGTGTTTGAACGATCCTGAATGTTCCAATTCGAGCATTATAAGCCAAAGCCAAAGACAGCATCTACGTGCGGCAAAACCCTTAACTAAGTTATGAAGAGCCGGGATAAATTGCATTGGTCACGTGACCTCGGGCTTTCCATTCACTTACCGCTCCTCAATGTACATGTATTGCTGAGATGCAAATCATATCAAAATCAATCTTAACGGCAGAAAGTATATAGTTTTTTCCGAGATAGTCACTATCTCCTGTCATTTAGTACCTTTGTAACTCATATCTTGCCGATTTACCTTATTGTCACACCACGTCACTTTTAATTTGAACCTACTGGAGTCACACCACAAAATTGTACAATCAGTTGCAGTCGTGGTGACGTACATATGACGGATAGATTTGAGCAGATGCCCAAGGGTGTAAAAATTAATTACGAATCAATCCCCTACAAGAATTTGGAGTCCACAAAACAAGTGAAGAAATTTATGCTGGGTGCAGGCTGTACTGTGTGGCCGTAGTTTGCTGTAGTAGAATCCGTATTACTTGGTTCAGATAAACAAGTTTCCCATACCTTCAACTCTTCAAACTTGGCCATCATCCGATTTCAAAGTCTCCGATAATTTCTCCCTAAGTTCCAAACCCAGAAAGACTGAATTTCTGACCACTGTAAGTTTACCCATAGTTTTAATTCAAACTGGCGGCCAACTCAGTGTTAACACTATGGAGAAAAATAATTTTTTTGATTTTCGAAAAACAGAGATGGTAGAAAGTTTTCGTACAGCAAGAGCTTTAAAATTAAGCCCCGCAAGTTGTAGATAAGAAAAGAACAAAAAGGTTTGAGAGTCCGTATAAGTGTCCCCGAGGCGAATTCTACCTTAATCCAATCAAAAATCTAAGAGTGTTACTAGTTTTCAGGAAGACAATGCATTTACTTGCCAAAACTGTCGGGCATCTTTTCGATATTTTCCCCCGATGAATGGGGACCAAAATCAGCAAAGCATATCCTCTTTCACTCCAGTGAACTTGTCAAGTCAATGACCTTAAGTGACCCCATGTCAATTCCAAGTACATACAATTGTTTATCAATTGGTTGTTTTGATTTCTTATGTTTTTAGCTGTTTTTGCGATGACTAACCTTCTTTTTAAAGTCAGATGAACCTCTTGAAGATCAGTTCACTGTCAAGCTGAATAACTTTGGTTGCCCACGAAGATAGTCCGTAAGGAAAGTAGTACCCGAACTTGATGATTGCTACATGCCGCCGTTGAACTTTAGATTAAGATGTGAAAGATACGTAATAAACAGAGATTTTTCATTCCGAGGGATGAGTAAATTCTTGTGAGGAGACAGCTCCAAAAACTGCTGTCACCTCAAGGAAGCAGAGTCGAGTACTCGGCCGTGTGAGGGCGTTGGAGGCACCACGACCCCTCCCGCCGCCCGCCCCCAAAAAGCCTCCGCCGGAGCAGTTTCAAGTTTTCAAAATAGGCCGAATTTTGCCGTTGTTTCTCTTGACATTCCAATAAATCAACTCCTTTGCAGTTCAAGTTGTACTCAAGCATGCAATTGACCTTTTCTCAACACACAACCGCCCAGCAGGTCAATTCTTGGATAAAACCCCTCCGGAGGCACATAAACTTTGAGATAGTATGAGTCACAAAGAAAGACTTAAACTTTGCATTCAAGCTTTTCTCAAGAAATATTTCAACCATACTCTTTGAAGATCAAGAATAAAACTGGGAGTTACCGTGCAAACGTTTGCGCTAGAGATATTACAAATTGCCCAAGAATTGACGATATTTGCTATTCAAACTACAGCTGAAGAGGCAGGTACACGTTAAGGTAGTGTGCGCCTCAATGAAAGGCCTAAATTTTTGCTTAAACTTTTCAACAACAATATTTCAACCATGCTCTTTCAAGATCAAGAATAAAAATTGGGGGTCACCGTGCATTTTTTTACTAAAGTAATTACAAATTACCCACGTTTTACCTTTATTTTCAATTTAAAGTGCAGCTCCAGAGGCAGGCAAACTTTAAGGTAGTATGCGCCGCAATCAAACTTTTAAGGTAGCACGCGTCTTAAACAAAGACTTCAACTATTGCTCAAGCTTTTCTCAAGCAATATTTCAACCATACTCTTTGAAAATCAAGAGTAAAAATTGGGGGTCACCGTGCAAATTTTTGTGCTAGAGAAATTACAAATTGCCGAAGATTTGAAGATATTTCAATTCAAGGTAGAGCTCCAGAGGCAGGTAAACTTTAAGGTTGTATGCGCCTCAATGAAAGACTTAGACTTTTTCCGCTCAAGCCTTTCTCCAGCAATATTTCAAGAAATACTCTTTCAAAATCAAGAATAAAAATCGGGGGTCACCGTGCAAATCTTTATGCTAGAGGAATTACAAATTGGCGAAGATTCGCCGATATTTTCAATTCAAAGTGCAGTGTCACAGGCAAGAAGGTTTTAAGGTAGAATGCGCCTCAATAAGAGACTTTACACATTATTAGCTTGCCGAATTCAAACCTGTTGTGTTTCGCAGAAATCGCTACTATCTACTATCCGCATTGTCCTACAAAAATAATGATTTTTATTACCGTTATATTTGTATTGAATTCGTGGTTGACTCAGATCTTTGTATTTGACGGCGGCAGACCGTGTTGCGTCATAGAGTTCAACAACCCTTGCCATATCGTCCCCAATTTTAATAAGGGAACACCTGCAAAAAGTGCCAAAATCCATCCGTTACATCCAGGCGCGTGTAAATGGAGAATTTCAGCTGCGACTGTAGCCCATGAGAGTAGCACCGTTATAGTAAAATGCGAGTGAATAAGTAATTAGCAGCATAGCTTTGGAAGGATTTATTACCCTAAAATTGACACAAAATGAGAAGTGATAATATCGACCGTCTTTTCTAAATAGAACAATTCATGTGTGTGTTTGAACGATCCTGAATGTTCCAATTCGAGCATTATAAGCCAAAGCCAAAGACAGCATCTACGTGCGGCAAAACCCTTAACTAAGTTATGAAGAGCCGGATAAATTGCATTGGTCACGTGACCTCGGGCTTTCCATTCACTTACCGCTCCTCAATGTACATGTATTGCTGAGATGCAAATCATATCAAAATCAATCTTAAGGGCAGAAAGTATATAGTTTTTTCCGAGATAGTCACTATCTCCTGTCATTTAGTACCTTTGTAACTCATATCTTGCCGATTTACCTTATTGTCACACCACGTCACTTTTAATTTGAACCTACTGGAGTCACACCACAAATTGTACAATCAGTTGCAGTCGTGGTGACGTACATATGACGGATAGATTTGAGCAGATGCCCAAGGGTGTAAAAATTAATTACGAATCAATCCCCTACAAGAATTTGGAGTCCCACAAAACAAGTGAAGAAATTTATGCTGTGGTGCAGGCTGTACTGTGTGGCCGTAGTTTGCTGTAGTAGAATCCGTATTACTTGGTTCAGATAAACAAGTTTCCCATACCTTCAACTCTTCAAACTTGGCCATCATCCGATTTCAAAGTCTCCGATAATTTCTCCCTAAGTTCCAAACCCAGAAAGACTGAATTTCTGACCACTGTAAGTTTACCCATAGTTTTAATTCAAACTGGCGGCCAACTCAGTGTTAACACTATGGAGAAAAATAATTTTTTTGATTTTCGAAAAACAGAGATGGTAGAAAGTTTTCGTACAGCAAGAGCTTTAAAATTAAGCCCCGCAAGTTGTAGATAAGAAAAGAACAAAAAGGTTTGAGAGTCCGTATAAGTGTCCCCGAGGCGAATTCTACCTTAATCCAATCAAAAATCTAAGAGTGTTACTAGTTTTCAGGAAGACAATGCATTTACTTGCCAAAACTGTCGGGCATCTTTTCGATATTTTCCCCCGATGAATGGGGACCAAAATCAGCAAAGCATATCCTCTTTCACTCCAGTGAACTTGTCAAGTCAATGACCTTAAGTGACCCCATGTCAATTCCAAGTACATACAATTGTTTATCAATTGGTTGTTTTGATTTCTTATGTTTTTAGCTGTTTTTGCGATGACTAACCTTCTTTTTAAAGTCAGATGAAACCTCTTGAAGATCAGTTCACTGTCAGGCTGAATAACTTTGGTTGCCCACGAAGATAGTCCGTAAGGAAAGTAGTACCCGAACTTGATGATTGCTACATGCCGCCGTTGAACTTTAGATTAAGATGTGAAAGATACGTAATAAACAGAGATTTTTCATTCCGAGGGATGAGTAAATTCTTGTGAGGAGACAGCTCCAAAAACTGCTGTCACCTCAAGGAAGCAGAGTCGAGTACTCGGCCGTGTGAGGGCGTTGGAGGCACCACGACCCCTCCCGCCGCCCGCCCCCAAAAAGCCTCCGCCGGAGCAGTTTCAAGTTTTCAAAATAGGCCGAATTTTGCCGTTGTTTCTCTTGACATTCCAATAAATCAACTCCTTTTGCAGTTCAAGTTGTTACTCAAGCATGCAATTGACCTTTTCTCAACACACAACCGCCCAGCAGGTCAATTCTTGGATAAAACCCCTCCGGAGGCACATAAACTTTGAGATAGTATGAGTCACAAAGAAAGACTTAAACTTTGCATTCAAGCTTTTCTCAAGAAATATTTCAACCATACTCTTTGAAGATCAAGAATAAAAACTGGGAGTTACCGTGCAAACGTTTGCGCTAGAGATATTACAAATTGCCCAAGAATTGACGATATTTGCTATTCAAACTACAGCTGAAGAGGCAGGTACACGTTAAGGTAGTGTGCGCCTCAATGAAAGGCCTAAATTTTTGCTTAAACTTTTCAACAACAATATTTCAACCATGCTCTTTCAAGATCAAGAATAAAAATTGGGGGTCACCGTGCATTTTTTTTACTAAAGTAATTACAAATTACCCACGTTTTACCTTTATTTTCAATTTAAAGTGCAGCTCCAGAGGCAGGCAAACTTTAAGGTAGTATGTGCGTCAATGAAAGGCTTAAATTTTTGCTGTAACTTATTGTCATCGACATTTCAATTACACTGTTTCGAAATCAAGAGTGAAAATGGAGGGTCAGCGTGCACAGTTTTGTGCTAGGGAAATTACAAATTGGACAAGAATTGCCGATATATGCTATTGAAAGTGCAGCTTTAGAGTCAGGTAGATTTTAAGCTAGTATGCGCCTCAATTTGAGACTAAAATTTTTGCTAAAACTTTCTGTCAACAAGATGTGAACCATGCTCTTTCATGATCAAGAATAAAAATTAGGGGTCACCGTGCAATTTTTATTACATAGTAATTACAAATTACCCACGTTTTACCGTTATTTTCAATTCAAAGTGCAACTCCAGAGGCAGGCAAACTTTAAGGTAGTATGCGCCGCAATCAAACTTTTAAGGTAGCACGCGTCTTAAACAAAGACTTCAACTATTGCTCAAGCTTTTCTCAAGCAATATTTCAACCATACTCTTTGAAAATCAAGAGTAAAATTGGGGTCACCGTGCAAATTTTTGTGCTAGAGAAATTACAAATTGCCGAAGATTTGAAGATATTTTCAATTCAAGGTAGAGCTCCAGAGGCAGGTAAACTTTAAGGTTGTATGCGCCTCAATGAAAGACTTAGACTTTTTCCGCTCAAGCCTTTCTCCAGCAATATTTCAAGAAATACTCTTTCAAAATCAAGAATAAAAATCGGGGGTCACCGTGCAAATCTTTATGCTAGAGGAATTACAAATTGGCGAAGATTCGCCGATATTTTCAATTCAAAGTGCAGTGTCACAGGCAAGAAGGTTTTAAGGTAGAATGCGCCTCAATAAGAGACTTTACACATTATTAGCTTGCCGAATTCAAACCTGTTGTGTTTCGCAGAAATCGCTACTATCTACTATCCGCATTGTCCTACAAAAATAATGATTTTTATTACCGTTATATTTGTATTGAATTCGTGGTTGACTCAGATCTTTGTATTTGACGCGGCAGACCGTGTTGCGTCATAGAGTTCAACAACCCTTGCCATATCGTCCCCAATTTTAATAAGGGAACACCTGCAAAAAGTGCCAAAATCCATCCGTTACATCCAGGCGCGTGTAAATGGAGAATTTCAGCTGCGACTGTAGCCCATGAGAGTAGCACCGTTATAGTAAAATGCGAGTGAATAAGTAATTAGCAGCATAGCTTTGGAAGGATTTAATACCCTAAAATTGACACAAAATGAGAAGTGATAATATCGACCGTCTTTTCTAAATAGAACAATTCATGTGTGTGTTTGAACGATCCTGAATGTTCCAATTCGAGCATTATAAGCCAAAGCCAAAGACAGCATCTACGTGCGGCAAAACCCTTAACTAAGTTATGAAGAGCCGGGATAAATTGCATTGGTCACGTGACCTCGGGCTTTCCATTCACTTACCGCTCCTCAATGTACATGTATTGCTGAGATGCAAATCATATCAAAATCAATCTTAAGGGCAGAAAGTATATAGTTTTTTCCGAGATAGTCACTATCTCCTGTCATTTAGTACCTTTGTAACTCATATCTTGCCGATTTACCTTATTGTCACACCACGTCACTTTTAATTTGAACCTACTGGAGTCACACCACAAAATTGTACAATCAGTTGCAGTCGTGGTGACGTACATATGACGGATAGATTTGAGCAGATGCCCAAGGGTGTAAAAATTAATTACGAATCAATCCCCTACAAGAATTTGGAGTCCCACAAACAAGTGAAGAAATTTATGCTGTGGTGCAGGCTGTACTGTGTGGCCGTAGTTTGCTGTAGTAGAATCCGTATTACTTGGTTCAGATAAACAAGTTTCCCATACCTTCAACTCTTCAAACTTGGCCATCATCCGATTTCAAAGTCTCCGATAATTTCTCCCTAAGTTCCAACCCAGAAAGACTGAATTCTGACCACTGTAAGTTTACCCATAGTTTTAATTCAAACTGGCGGCCAACTCAGTGTTAACACTATGGAGAAAAATAATTTTTTTGATTTTCGAAAAACAGAGATGGTAGAAAGTTTTCGTACAGCAAGAGCTTTAAAATTAAGCCCCGCAAGTTGTAGATAAGAAAAGAACAAAAAGTTTGAGAGTCCGTATAAGTGTCCCCGAGGCGAATTCTACCTTAATCCAATCAAAAATCTAAGAGTGTTACTAGTTTTCAGGAAGACAATGCATTTACTTGCCAAAACTGTCGGGCATCTTTTCGATATTTTCCCCCGATGAATGGGGACCAAAATCAGCAAAGCATATCCTCTTTCACTCCAGTGAACTTGTCAAGTCAATGACCTTAAGTGACCCCATGTCAATTCCAAGTACATACAATTGTTTATCAATTGGTTGTTTTGATTTCTTATGTTTTTAGCTGTTTTTGCGATGACTAACCTTCTTTTTAAAGTCAGATGAAACCTCTTGAAGATTAGTTCACTGTCAGGCTGAATAACTTTGGTTGCCCACGAAGATAGTCCGTAAGGAAAGTAGTACCCGAACTTGATGATTGCTACATGCCGCCGTTGAACTTTAGATTAAGATGTGAAAGATACGTAATAAACAGAGATTTTTCATTCCGAGGGATGAGTAAATTCTTGTGAGGAGACAGCTCCAAAAACTGCTGTCACCTCAAGGAAGCAGAGTCGAGTACTCGGCCGTGTGAGGGCGTTGGAGGCACCACGACCCCTCCCGCCGCCCGCCCCCAAAAAGCCTCCGCCGGAGCAGTTTCAAGTTTTCAAAATAGGCCGAATTTTGCCGTTGTTTCTCTTGACATTCCAATAAATCAACTCCTTTTGCAGTTCAAGTTGTTACTCAAGCATGCAATTGACCTTTTCTCAACACACAACCGCCCAGCAGGTCAATTCTTGGATAAAACCCCTCCGGAGGCACATAAACTTTGAGATAGTATGAGTCACAAAGAAAGACTTAAACTTTGCATTCAAGCTTTTCTCAAGAAATATTTCAACCATACTCTTTGAAGATCAAGAATAAAAACTGGGAGTTACCGTGCAAACGTTTGCGCTAGAGATATTACAAATTGCCCAAGAATTGACGATATTTGCTATTCAAACTACAGCTGAAGAGGCAGGTACACGTTAAGGTAGTGTGCGCCTCAATGAAAGGCCTAAATTTTTGCTTAAACTTTTCAACAACAATATTTCAACCATGCTCTTTCAAGATCAAGAATAAAAATTGGGGGTCACCGTGCATTTTTTTACTAAAGTAATTACAAATTACCCACGTTTTACCTTTATTTTCAATTTAAAGTGCAGCTCCAGAGGCAGGCAAACTTTAAGGTAGTATGTGCGTCAATGAAAGGCTTAAATTTTTGCTGTAACTTATTGTCATCGACATTTCAATTACACTGTTTCGAAATCAAGAGTGAAAATGGAGGGTCAGCGTGCACAGTTTTGTGCTAGGGAAATTACAAATTGGACAAGAATTGCCGATATATGCTATTGAAAGTGCAGCTTTAGAGTCAGGTAGATTTTAAGCTAGTATGCGCCTCAATTTGAGACTAAAATTTTTGCTAAAACTTTCTGTCAACAAGATGTGAACCATGCTCTTTCATGATCAAGAATAAAAATTAGGGGTCACCGTGCAATTTTTATTACTATAGTAATTACAAATTACCCACGTTTTACCGTTATTTTCAATTCAAAGTGCAACTCCAGAGGCAGGCAAACTTTAAGGTAGTATGCGCCGCAATCAAACTTTTAAGGTAGCACGCGTCTTAAAGAAAGACTTCAACGTTTGCTTAAGCTTTTCTCAAGCAATATTTCAACCCTACTCTTTCAAAATCAAGAATAACAATCGGGGTCACCGTGCACATTTTCGTGCTTAGGAAATTACGAATGGCCCTAGATTTGCCGATATTTGTTATTTAAAATAGAGCTCTACAGGCAGGTAAACTTTAAGGTAGTATGCGCCTCAATGAAAGACTTAGACTTTTCCCGCTCAAGCCTTTCTCCAGCAATATTTCAAGAAATACTCTTTCAAAATCAAGAATAAAAATCGGGGGTCACCGTGCAAATCTTTATGCTAGAGGAATTACAAATTGGCGAAGATTCGCCGATATTTTCAATTCAAAGTGCAGTGTCACAGGCAAGAAGGTTTTAAGGTAGAATGCGCCTCAATAAGAGACTTTACACATTATTAGCTTGCCGAATTCAAACCTGTTGTGTTTCGCAGAAATCGCTACTATCTACTATCCGCATTGTCCTACAAAAATAATGATTTTTATTACCGTTATATTTGTATTGAATTCGTGGTTGACTCAGATCTTTGTATTGACGGCGGCAGACCGTGTTGCGTCATAGAGTTCAACACCCTTGCCATATCGTCCCCAATTTTAATAAGGGAACACCTGCAAAAAGTGCCAAAATCCATCCGTTACATCCAGGCGCGTGTAAATGGAGAATTTCAGCTGCGACTGTAGCCCATGAGAGTAGCACCGTTATAGTAAAATGCGAGTGAATAAGTAATTAGCAGCATAGCTTTGGAAGGATTTAATACCCTAAAATTGACACAAAATGAGAAGTGATAATATCGACCGTCTTTTCTAAATAGAACAATTCATGTGTGTGTTTGAACGATCCTGAATGTTCCAATTCGAGCATTATAAGCCAAAGCCAAAGACAGCATCTACGTGCGGCAAAACCCTTAACTAAGTTATGAAGAGCCGGGATAAATTGCATTGGTCACGTGACCTCGGGCTTTCCATTCACTTACCGCTCCTCAATGTACATGTATTGCTGAGATGCAAATCATATCAAAATCAATCTTAACGGCAGAAAGTATATAGTTTTTTCCGAGATAGTCACTATCTCCTGTCATTTAGTACCTTTGTAACTCATATCTTGCCGATTTACCTTTTTGTCACACCACGTCACTTTTATTTGAACCTACTGGAGTCACACCACAAAATTGTACAATCAGTTGCAGTCGTGGTGACGTACATATGACGGATAGATTTGAGCAGATGCCCAAGGGTGTAAAAATTAATTACGAATCAATCCCCTACAAGAATTTGGAGTCCCACAAAACAAGTGAAGAAATTTATGCTGTGGTGCAGGCTGTACTGTGTGGCCGTAGTTTGCTGTAGTAGAATCCGTATTACTTGGTTCAGATAAACAAGTTTCCCATACCTTCAACTCTTCAAACTTGGCCATCATCCGATTTCAAAGTCTCCGATAATTTCTCCCTAAGTTCCAAACCCAGAAAGACTGAATTCTGACCACTGTAAGTTTACCGATAGTTTTAATTCAAACTGGCTTCCAACTCAGTGTTAACACTATGGAGAAAAATATTTTATTTGATTTTCGAAAAACAGAGATGGTAGAAAGTTTTCGTACAGCAAGAGCTTTAAAATTAAGCCCCGCAAGTTGTAGATAAGAAAAGAACAAAAAGGTTTGAGAGTCCGTATAAGTGTCCCCGAGGCGAATTCTACCTTAATCCAATCAAAAATCTAAGAGTGTTACTAGTTTTCAGGAAGACAATGCATTTACTTGCCAAAACTGTCGGGCATCTTTTCGATATTTTCCCAGATGAATGGGGACCAAAATCAGCAAAGCATATCCTCTTTCACTCCAGTGAACTTGTCAAGTCAATGACCTTAAGTGACCCCATGTCAATTCCAAGTACATACAATTGTTTATCAATTGGTTGTTTTGATTTCTTATGTTTTTAGCTGTTTTGCGATGACTAACCTTCTTTTTAAAGTCATATGAAACCTCTTGAAGATCAGTTCACTGTCAGGCTGAATAACTTTGGTTGCCCACGAAGATAGTCCGTAAGGAAAGTAGTACCCGAACTTGATGATTGCTACATGCCGCCGTTGAACTTTAGATTAAGATGTGAAAGATACGTAATAAACAGAGATTTTTCATTCCGAGGGATGAGTAATTCTTGTGAGGAGACAGCTTCAAAAACTGCTGCACCTCAAGGAAGCAGAGTCGAGTACTCGGCCGTGTGAGGGCGTTGGAGGCACCACGACCCCTCCCGCCGCCCGCCCCCACAAAAGCCTCCGCCGGAGCAGATTCAAGTTTTCAAAATAGGCCGAATTTTGCCGTTGTTTCTCTTGACATTCCAATAAATCAACTCCTTTTGCAGTTCAAGTTGTTACTCAAGCATGCAATTGACCTTTTCTCAACACACAACCGCCCAGCAGGTCAATTCTTGGATAAAACCCCTCCGGAGGCACATAAACTTTGAGATAGTATGAGTCACAAAGAAAGACTTAAACTTTGCATTCAAGCTTTTCTCAAGAAATATTTCAACCATACTCTTTCAAGATCAAGAATAAAAACTGGGAGTTACCGTGCAAACGTTTGCGCTAGAGATATTACAAATTGCCCAAGAATTGACGATATTTGCTATTCAAACTACAGCTGAAGAGGCAGGTACACGTTAAGGTAGTGTGCGCCTCAATGAAAGGCCTAAATTTTTGCTTAAACTTTTCAACAACAATATTTCAACCATGCTCTTTCCAGATCAAGAATAAAATTGGGGTCACCGTGCATTTTTTACTAAAGTAATTACAAATTACCCACGTTTTACCTTTATTTTCAATTTAAAGTGCAGCTCCAGAGGCAGGCAAACTTTAAGGTAGTATGTGCGTCAATGAAAGGCTTAAATTTTTGCTGTAACTTATTGTCATCGACATTTCAATTATACTGTTTCGAAATCAAGAGTGAAAATGGAGGGTCAGCGTGCACAGTTTTGTGCTAGGGAAATTACAAATTGGACAAGAATTGCCGATATATGCTATTTAAAGTGCAGCTTTAGAGTCAGGTAGATTTTAAGCTAGTATGCGCCTCAATTTGAGACTAAAATTTTTGCTAAAACTTTCTGTCAACAAGATGTGAACCATGCTCTTTCATGATCAAGAATAAAAATTAGGGGTCACCGTGCAATTTTTATTACTATAGTAATTACAAATTACCCACGTTTTACCGTTATTTTCAATTCAAAGTGCAACTCCAGAGGCAGGCAAACTTTAAGGTAGTATGCGCCGCAATCAAACTTTTAAGGTAGCACGCGTCTTAAACAAAGACTTCAACTATTGCTCAAGCTTTTCTCAAGCAATATTTCAACCATACTCTTTAAAAATCAAGAGTAAAAATTGGGGGTCACCGTGCAAATTTTTGTGCTAGAGAAATTACAAATTGCCCAAGATTTGACGATATTTTCAATTCAAAGTAGAGCTCCAGAGGCAGGTAAACTTTAAGGTTGTATGCGCCTCAATGAAAGACTTAGACTTTTTCCGCTCAAGCCTTTCTCCAGCAATATTTCAAGAAATACTCTTTCAAAATCAAGAATAAAAATCGGGGGTCACCGTGCAAATCTTTATGCTAGAGGAATTACAAATTGGCGAAGATTCGCCGATATTTTCAATTCAAAGTGCAGTGTCACAGGCAAGAAGGTTTTAAGGTAGAATGCGCCTCAATAAGAGACTTTACACATTATTAGCTTGCCGAATTCAAACCTGTTGTGTTTCGCAGAAATCGCTACTATCTACTATCCGCATTGTCCTACAAAAATAATGATTTTTATTACCGTTATATTTGTATTGAATTCGTGGTTGACTCAGATCTTTGTATTTGACGGCGGCAGACCGTGTTGCGTCATAGAGTTCAACAACCCTTGCCATATCGTCCCCAATTTTAATAAGGGAACACCTGCAAAAAGTGCCAAAATCCATCCGTTACATCCAGGCGCGTGTAAATGGAGAATTTCAGCTGCGACTGTAGCCCATGAGAGTAGCACCGTTATAGTAAATGCGAGTGAATAAGTAATTAGCAGCATAGCTTTGGAAGGATTTAATACCCTAAAATTGACACAAATGAGAAGTGATAATATCGACCGTCTTTTCTAATAGAACAATTCATGTGTGTGTTTGAACGATCCTGAATGTTCCAATTCGAGCATTATAAGCCAAAGCCAAAGACAGCATCTACGTGCGGCAAAACCCTTAACTAAGTTATGAAGAGCCGGGATAAATTGCATTGGTCACGTGACCTCGGGCTTTCCATTCACTTACCGCTCCTCAATGTACATGTATTGCTGAGATGCAAATCATATCAAAATCAATCTTAACGGCAGAAAGTATATAGTTTTTTCCGAGATAGTCACTATCTCCTGTCATTTAGTACCTTTGTAACTCATATCTTGCCGATTTACCTTATTGTCACACCACGTCACTTTTAATTTGAACCTACTGGAGTCACACCACAAAATTGTACAATCAGTTGCAGTCGTGGTGACGTACATATGACGGATAGATTTGAGCAGATGCCCAAGGGTGTAAAAATTAATTACGAATCAATCCCCTACAAGAATTTGGAGTCCCACAAAACAAGTGAAGAAATTTATGCTGTGGTGCAGGCTGTACTGTGTGGCCGTAGTTTGCTGTAGTAGAATCCGTATTACTTGGTTCAGATAAACAAGTTTCCCATACCTTCAACTCTTCAAACTTGGCCATCATCCGATTTCAAAGTCTCCGATAATTTCTCCCTAAGTTCCAAACCCAGAAAGACTGAATTCTGACCACTGTAAGTTTACCGATAGTTTTAATTCAAACTGGCGGTCCAACTCAGTGTTAACACTATGGAGAAAAATATTTTTTTGATTTTTCGAAAAACAGAGATGGTAGAAAGTTTTCGTACAGCAAGAGCTTTAAAATTAAGCCCCGCAAGTTGTAGATAAGAAAAGAACAAAAAGGTTTGAGAGTCCGTATAAGTGTCCCCGAGGCGAATTCTACCTTAATCCAATCAAAAATCTAAGAGTGTTACTAGTTTTCAGGAAGACAATGCATTTACTTGCCAAAACTGTCGGCATCTTTTCGATATTTTCCCCCGATGAATGGGGACCAAAATCAGCAAAGCATATCCTCTTTCACTCCAGTGAACTTGTCAAGTCAATGACCTTAAGTGACCCCATGTCAATTCCAAGTACATACAATTGTTTATCAATTGTTGTTTTGATTTCTTATGTTTTTAGCTGTTTTGCGATGACTAATCTTCTTTTTAAAGTCAGATGAAACCTCTTGAAGATCAGTTCACTGTCAGGCTGAATAACTTTGGTTGCCCACGAAGATAGTCCGTAAGGAAAGTAGTACCCGAACTTGATGATTGCTACATGCCGCCGTTGAACTTTAGATTAAGATGTGAAAGATACGTAATAAACAGAGATTTTTCATTCCGAGGGATGAGTAAATTCTTGTGAGGAGACAGCTCAAAAACTGCTGTCACCTCAAGGAAGCAGAGTCGAGTACTCGGCCGTGTGAGGGCGTTGGAGGCACCACGACCCCTCCCGCCGCCCGCCCCCCAAAAGCCTCCGCCGGAGCAGTTCAAGTTTTCAAATAGGCCGAATTTTGCCGTTGTTTCTCTTGACATTCCAATAAATCAACTCCTTTTGCAGTTCAAGTTGTTACTCAAGCATGCAATTGACCTTTTCTCAACACACAACCGCCCAGCAGGTCAATTCTTGGATAAAACCCCTCCGGAGGCACATAAACTTTGAGATAGTATGAGTCACAAAGAAAGACTTAAACTTTGCATTCAAGCTTTTCTCAAGAAATATTTCAACCATACTCTTTCAAGATCAAGAATAAAAACTGGGAGTTACCGTGCAAACGTTTGCGCTAGAGATATTACAAATTGCCCAAGAATTGACGATATTTGCTATTCAAACTACAGCTGAAGAGGCAGGTACACGTTAAGGTAGTGTGCGCCTCAATGAAAGGCCTAAATTTTTGCTTAAACTTTTCAACAACAATATTTCAACCATGCTCTTTCCAGATCAAGAATAAAAATTGGGGTCACCGTGCATTTTTTTACTAAAGTAATTACAAATTACCCACGTTTTACCTTTATTTCAATTTAAAGTGCAGCTCCAGAGGCAGGCAAACTTTAAGGTAGTATGTGCGTCAATGAAAGGCTTAAATTTTTGCTGTAACTTATTGTCATCGACATTTCAATTATACTGTTTCGAAATCAAGAGTGAAAATGGAGGGTCAGCGTGCACAGTTTTGTGCTAGGAAATTACAAATTGGACAAGAATTGCCGATATATGCTATTGAAAGTGCAGCTTTAGAGTCAGGTAGATTTTAAGCTAGTATGCGCCTCAATTTGAGACTAAAATGTTTGCTAAAACTTTCTGTCAA
>NW_027248331.1:0-95649 GCF_041260155.1 Ptychodera flava
ACTCGAAGTCTTCTGCCTGTGTATAACCATTGAAATTGCCGTACTTTAGGTAGGGATATAGTCAGCTCTTTATTGGGCACTTGTCACTAGCTGCCGCTAAGAGTCACTAAATTTAACGGCCGACTTTCTAGTCCTCGCCACTTTAGTGGTCGGCATTGCCAAACACTACCGAGCATATTGGTCACTTTATTCCTGATACAAGACAACATAGCACTACATCCGTTCTATCATGACTTTTTTTGACCACTTCTAAGCAGTAAGAGACTTTATTAAGCTTCTATCATCTCGGCCGTAAACTGCCTCGGGGAGAATATTAAAATGCCCTTAGAACCCTGCCAGTCCAACATACATATCACAAGGCATTTCCGTTATTACATTTATGCTGAGTCATTGAATGGTAAATTTTGTATGAAAAAGAAAATCAATCTAAATTCATGTTTGCCAGAAATAGATTGTTCCATCTGCGGTAAATGTAGACGCAGAATAAAATTTGTACATTTTTGTCTTTATTTACTTTTCTAACAGGCGATGGGTTGTACTCTACTGGCAAACTTGAATTCTTCTGCCTGTGTATAACCATTGAAATTGCCGTACTTTAGGTAGGGATATAGTCAGCTCTTTATTGGGAACTTGTCACAAGCTGCCCGCTAAGAGTCACTAAATTTAACGGCCGACTTTCTAGTCCTCGCCACTTTTAGTGGTCGGCATTGCCAAACACTACGGATCGTATTGGTCGCTTATTCCTGATACCAGACAACATAGCACTAAATCCGTTCTATCATGACTTTTTTGACCACTTCTAAGCAGTAAGAGACTTTATTAAGCTTCTATCATCTCGGCTGTAAACTGCCTCGGGGAGAATATTAAAATGCCCTTAGAACCCTGCCAGTCCAACGTACATATCACAAGGCATTTCCGTTATTACATTTATGCTGAGTCATTGAATGGTAAATTTTGTATAAAAAAGAAAATCAATCTAAATTCATGTTTGCCAGAAATAGATTGCTCCATCTGCGGTAAATGTAGACGCAGAATAAAATTTGTACATTTTTGTCTTTATTTACTTTTCTGACAGGCGATGGGTAGTACTGTACTGGCAAACTCGAAGTCTTCTGCCTGTGTATAACCATTGAAATTGCCGTACTTTAGGTAGGGAATATAGTCAGCTCTTTATTGGGCACTTGTCACAAGCTGCCCGCTAAGAGTCACTAAATTTAATGGCCGACTTTCTAGTCCTCGCCACTTTTAGTGGTCGGCATTGCCAAACACTACCGAGCATATTGGTCACTTTATTCCTGATACAAGACAACATAGCACTAAATCGTTCTATAATGACTTTTTTGACCACTTCTAAGCAGTAAGAGACTTTATTAAGCTTCTATCACCTCGGCCGTAAACTTACCTAGGGAATATATTAGAATGCCCTTAGAACCCTGCCAGTCCAACGTACATATCACAAGGCATTTCCGTTATTACATTTATGCTGAGTCATTGAATGGTAAATTTTGTATAAAAAAGAATATCAATCTAAATTCATGTTTGCCAGAAATAGATTGTTTTATCTGCGGTAAATGTAGACACAGAATAAAATTTGTACATTTTTGTCTTTATTTACTTTTCTGACAGGTGATGGGTAGTACAGTACTGGCAAACTCGAAGTCTTCTGCCTGTGTATAACCATGAAATTGCCGTACTTTAGGTAGGGAATATAGTCAGCTCTTTATTGGCACTTGTCACAAGCTGCCCGCTAAGAGTCACTAAATTTAACAGCCGACTTTCTAGTCCTCGCCACTTTTAGTGGTCTACATTGCCAAACACTACCGAGCATATTGGTCACTTTATTCCTGATACAAGACAACATAGCACTACATCCGTTCTATCATGATTTTTTTGACCACTTCTAAGCAGTAAGAGACTTTATTAAGCTTCTATCATCTCGGCCGTAAACTGCCTCGGGGACAATATTAAAATGCCCTTAGAACCCTGCCAGTCCAACATACATATCACAAGGCATTTCCGTTATTACATTTATGCTGAGTCATTGAATGTTAAATTTTGTATAAAAAAGAAAATCAATCTAAATTCATGTTTGCCAGAAATAGATTGTTCCATCTGCGGTAAATGTAGACGCAGAATAAAATTTGTACATTTTTGTCTTTATTTACTTTTCTGACAGGCGATGGCTAGTACTCTACTGGCAAACTCGAAGTCTTCTGCCTGTGTATAACCATTGAAATTGCCGTACTTTAGGTAGGGAATATAGTCAGCTCTTTATTGGGCACTTGTCACAAGCTGCCCGCTAAGAGTCACTAAATTTAACGGCCGACTTTCTCGTCCTCGCCACTTTTACTGGTCGGCATTGCCAAACACTACCGAGCATATTGGTCACTTTATTCCTGATACAAGACAACATAGCACTATATATCAGTTCTATCATGACTTTTTTACCACTTCTAAGCAGTAAGAGACTTTATTAAGCTTCTATCATCTCGGCCGTAAACTACCTCGGGGAGAATATTAAAATGCCCTTAGAACCCTGCCAGTCCAACGTACATATCACAAGGCATTTCAGTTATTACATTTATGCTGAGTCATTGAATGGTAAATTTTGTATAAAAAAGAAAATCAATCTAAATTCATGTTTGCCAGAAATAGATTGTTCCATCTGCGATAAATGTAGACTCAGAATAAAATTTGTACATTTTTGTCTTTATTTACTTTTCTGACAGGCGATGGGTAGTACTCTACTGGCAAACTCGAAGTCTTCTGCCTGTGTATAACCATTGAAATTGCCGTACTTTAGGTAGGGAATATAGTCAGCTCTTTATGGGCACTTGTCACTAGTTGCCCGCTAAGAGTCACTAAATAAACGGCCGACTTTCTAGTCCTCGCCACTTTCATTCCTGATACAAGACAACATAGCACTACATCCGTTCTATCATGACTTTTTTTGACCACTTCTAAGCAGTAAGAGACTTTATTAAGCTTCTATCATCTCGGCCGTAAACTGCCTTTGGGAGAATATTAAAATGCCCTTAGAACCCTGCCAGTCCAACGTACATATCACAAGGCATTTCCGTTATTACATTTATACTGAGTCATTGAATGGTAAATTTTGTATAAAAAAGAAAATCAATCTAAATTCATGTTTGCCAGAAATAGATTGTTCCATCTGCGGTAAATGTAGACGCAGAATAAAATTTGTACATTTTTGTCTTTATTTACTTTTCTGACAGGCGATGGGTAGTACTCTACTGGCAAACTCGAAGTCTTCTGCCTGTGTATAACCATTGAAATTGCCGTACTTTAGATAGGGAATATAGTCAGCTCTTTATTGGGCACTTGTCACTAAGCTGCCCGCTAAGAGTCACTAAATTTAACGGCCGACTTTGTAGTCTTTGCAACTTTTACTCCTGATACAAGACAACATAGCACTACATCCGTTCTATCATGACTTTTTTTGACCACTTCTTAGCAGTAAGAGACTTTATTAAGCTTCTATCATCTCGGCCGTAAACTGCCTCGGGGAGAATATTAAAATGCCCTTAGAACCCTGCCAGTCCAACGTACATATCACAAGGCATTTCCGTTATTACATTTATGCTGAGTCATTGAATGGTAAATTTTGTTTAAAAAAAAAAATCAATCTAAATTCATGTTTGCAAGAAATAGATTGTTCCATCTGCGGTAAATGTAGACGCAGAATAAAATTTGTACATTTTTGTCTTTATTTACTTTTCTGACAGGCGATGGGTAGTACTCTATTGGCAAACTCGAAGTCTTCTGCCTGTGTATAACCATTGAAATTGCCGTACTTTAGGTAGGGAATATAGTCAGCTTTTTATTGGGCACTTGTCACAAGCTGCCCGCTAAGAGTCACTAAATTTAACGGCCGACTTTCTAGTCCTCGCCACTTTTAGTGGTCGGCATTGCCAAACACTACCGAGCATATTGGTCACTTTATTTCTGATACAAGACAACATAGCACTACATCCGTTCTATCATGATTTTTTTGACCACTTCTAAGCAGTAAGAGACTTTATTAAGCTTCTATCATCTCGGCCGTAAACTGCCTCCGGGAGAATATTAAATGCCCTTAGAACCCTGCCAGTCCAACGTACATATTACAAGGCATTTCCGTTTATTATATTTATGCTGAGTCATTGAATGGTAAATTTTGTATAAAAAAGAAAATCAATCTAAATTCATGTTTGCCAGAAATAGATTGTTCCATCTGCGGTAAATGTAGACGCAGAATAAAATTTGTACATTTTTGTCTTTATTTACTTTTCTGACAGGCGATGGGTAGTACTCTACTGGCAAACTCGAAGTCTTCTGCCTGTGTATAACCATTGAAATTGCCATACTTTAGGTAGGGAATATAGTCAGCTCTTTATTGGGCACTTGTCACAAGCTGCCCGCTAAGAGTCACTAAATTTAATGGCCGACTTTCTAGTCCTCGCCACTTTTAGTGGTCGGCATTGCCAAACACTACCGAGCATATTGGTCACTTTATTCCTGATACAAGACAACATAGCACTACATCCGTTCTATCATGACTTTTTTTGACCACTTCTAAGCAGTAAGAGACTTTATTAAGCTTCTATCATCTCGGCCGTAAACTTACCTTGGGGAGAATATTAAAATGCCCTTAGAACCCTGCCAGTCCAACGTACATATCACAAGGCATTTCCGTTATTACATTTATGCTGAGTCATTGAATGGTAAATTTTGTATAAAAAAGAAAATCAATCTAAATTCATGTTTGCCAGAAATAGATTGTTTCATCTGCGGTAAATGTAGACGCAGAATAAATATGTACATTTTTGTCTTTATTTACTTTTCTGACGGGAGATTGGTAGTAATGCAGTGGCATACTCGAAGTCTTCTGCCTGTGTATAACCATTGAAATTGCCGTACTTTAGGTAGGGAATATAGTCAGCTCTTTATTGGGCACTTGTCACAAGCTGCCCGCTAAGAGTCACTAAATTTAACGGCCGACTTTCTAGTCCTCGCCACTTTTAGTGGTCGGCATTGCCAAACACTACCGAGCATATTGGTCACTTTATTCCTGATACAAGACAACATAGCACTAAATCCGTTCTATCATGATTTTTTTGACCACTTCTAAGCAGTAAGACACTTTATTAAGCTTCTATCATCTCGGCCGTAAACTGCCTCGGGGAGAATATTAAAATGCCCTTAGAACCCTGCCAGTCCAACGTACATATCACAAGGCATTTCCGTTATTACATTTATGCTGAGTCATTGAATGGTAAATTTTGTATAAAAAAGAATATCAATCTAAATTCATGTTTGCCAGAAATAGATTGTTCCATCTGCGGTAAATGTAGACGCAGAATAAAATTTGTACATTTTTGTCTTTATTTACTTTTCTGACAGGCGATAGGTAGTACTCTACTGGCAAACTCGAAGTGTTCTGCCTGTGTATAACCATTGAAATTCCCATACTTTAGGTAGGGAATATAGTCAGCTCTTTATTGGGCACTTGTCACAAGCTGCCCGCTAAGAGTCACTAAATTTAACGGCCGACTTTCTAGTCCTCGCCACTTTTAGTGGTCGGCATTGCCAAACACTACCGAGCATATTGGTCACTTTATTCTTGATACAAGACAACATAGCACTACATCCGTTCTATCATGACTTTTTTTGACCACTTCTAAGCAGTAAGAGACTTTATTAAGCTTCTATCATCTCGGCCGTAAACTTACCTCGGGAAGAATATTAGAATGCCCTTAGAATTCTGCCAGTCCAACGTACATATCACAAGGCATTTCCGTTATTACATTTATGCTGAGTCATTGAATGGTAAACTTTGTATAAAAAAGAAAATCAATCTAAATTCATGTTTGCCAGAAATAGATTGTTTTATCTGCGGTAAATGTAGACACAGAATAAAATTTGTACATTTTTGTCTTTATTTACTTTTCTGACAGGTGATGGGTTAGTACTATACTGGAAAAATCGAAGTCTTCTGCCTGTGTATAACAATTGAAATTCCCGTACTTTAGGTAGGGAATATAGTCAGCTCTTTATTGGGCACTTGTCACAAGCTGCCCGCTAAGAGTCACTAAATTTAACGGCCGACTTTCTAGTCCTCGCCACTTTTAGTGGTCGGCATTGCCAAACACTACCGAGCATATTGGTCACTTTATTCCTGATACAAGACAACATAGCACTAAATCCGTTCTATCATGACTTTTTTGACCACTTCTAAGCAGTAAGAGACTTTATTAAGCTTCTATCACCTCGGCCGTAAACTGACCTAGGGGAATATATTAGAATGCCCTTAGAACCCTGCCAGTCCAACGTACATATCACAAGGCATTTCCGTTATTACATTTATGCTGAGTCATTGAATGGTAAATTTTGTATAAAAAAGAAAATCAATCTAAATTCATGTTTGCCAGAAATAGATTGTTTTATCTGCGGTAAATGTAGACGCAGAATAAAATTTGTACATTTTTGTCTTTATTTACTTTTCTGACAGGTGATGGGTAGTACTCTACTGGCAAACTCGAAGTCTTCTGCCTGTGTATAACCATTGAAATTGCCGTACTTTAGGTAGGGAATATAGTCAGCTCTTTATTGGGCACTTGTCACAAGCTGCCTGCTAAGAGTCACTAAATTTAACGGCCGACTTTCTAGTCCTCGCCATTTTTAGTGGTCGGCATTGCCAAACACTACCGAGCATATTGGTCACTTTATTCCTGATACAAGACAACATAGCACTACATCCGTTCTATCATGACTTTTTTTGACCACTTCTAAGCAGTAAGAGACTTTATTAAGCTTCTATCATCTCGGCCGTAAACTGCCTCGGGGAGAATATTAAAATGCCCTTAGAACTCTGCCAGTCCAACGTACATATCACAAGGCATTTCCGTTATTACATTTATGCTGAGTCATTGAATGGTAAATTTTGTATAAAAAAGAAAATCAATCTAAATTCATGTTTGCCAGAAATAGATGGTTCCATCTGCGGTAAATGTAGACGCAGAATAAAATTTGTACATTTTTGTCTTTATTTACTTTTCTGACAGGCGATGGGTAGTACTCTACTGGCAAACTCGAAGTCTTCTGCCTGTGTATAACCATTGAAATTGCCGTACTTTAGGTAGGGAATATAGTCAGCTCTTTATTGGGCACTTGTCACAAGCTGCCCGCTAAGAGTCACTAAATTTAACGGCCGACTTTGTAGTCCTCGCCACTTTTACTCCTGATACAAGACAACATAGCACTACATCCGTTCTATCATGACTGTTTTTGACCACTTCTAAGCAGTAAGAGACTTTATTAAGCTTCTATAATCTCGGCCGTAAACTGCCTCGGGGAGAATATTAAAATGCCCTTAGAACCCTGCCAGTCCAACGTACATATCACAAGGCATTTCCGTTATTACATTTATGCTGAGTCATTGAATGGTAAATTTTGTTTAACAAATAAAATCAATCTAAATTCATGTTTGCAAGAAATAGATTGTTCCATCTGCGGTAAATGTAGACGCAGAATAAAATTTGTACATTTTTGTCTTTATTTACTTTTCTGACAGGCGATGGGTAGTACTCTATTGGCAAACTCGAAGTCTTCTGCCTGTGTATAACCATTGAAATTGCCGTACTTTAGGTAGGGAATATAGTCAGCTCTTTATTGGGCACTTGTCACAAGCTGCCCACTAAGAGTCACTAAATTTAACAGCCCACTTTCTAGTACTCGCCACTTTTAGTGGTCGGCATTGCCAAACACTACCGAGCATATTGGTCACTTTATTCCTGATACAAGACAACATAGCACTACATCCGTTCTATCATGACTTTTTTTGACCACTTCTTAGCAGTAAGAGACTTTATTAAGCTTCTATCATCTCGGCCGTAAACTGCCTCGGGGAGAATATTAAAATGCCCTTAGAACCCTGCCAGTCCAACGTACATATTACAAGGCATTTCCGTTATTACATTTATGCTGAGTCATTGAATTGTAAATTTTGTATAAAAAAGAAAATCAATCTAAATTCATGTTTGCCAGAAATACATTGTTCCATCTGCGGTAAATGTAGACGCAGAATAAAATTTGTACATTTTTGTCTTTATTTACTTTTCTGACAGGCGATGGGTAGTACTCTACTGGCAAACTCGAAGTCTTCTGCCTGTGTATAACCATTGAAATTGCCGTACTTTAGGTAGGGAATATAGTCAGCTCTTTAAAGGGCACTTGTCACTAGCTGCCCGCTAAGAGTCACTAAATTTAATGGCCGACTTTCTAGTTCCTCGCCACTTTTAGTGGTCGGCATTGCCAAACACTACCGAGCATATTGGTCACTTTATTTCTGATACAAGACAACATAGCACTACATCCGTTCTATATCATGATTTTTTTTGACCACTTCTAAGCAGTAAGAGACTTTATTAAGCTTCTATCATCTCGGCCGTAAACTGCCTCCGGGAGAATATTATAAATGCCCTTAGAACCCTGCCAGTCAAACGTACATATTACAAGGCATTTCCTTATTATATTTATGCTGAGTCATTGAATGGTAAATTTTGTATAAAAAGAAAATCAATGTAATTCATGTTTGCCAGAAATAGATTGTTCCATCTGTGGTAAATTTAGACGCAGAATAAAATTTGTACATTTTTGTCTTTATTTATTTCTTTTCTGACAGGCGATGGGTAGTACTGTACTGGCAAACTCGAAGTCTTCTGCCTGTGTATAACCATTGAAATTGCCATACTTTAGGTAGGGAATATAGTCAGCTCTTTATTGGGCACTTGTCCTTAGCTGCCTGCTAAGAGTCACTAAATTTAATGGCCGACTTTCTAGTCCTCGCCACTTTTAGTGGTCGGCATTGCCAAACACTACCGAGCATTTTGGTCACTTTATTCCTGATACAAGACAACATAGCACTACATCCGTTCTATAATGACTTTTTTTGACCACTTCTAAGCAGTAAGAGACTTTATTAAGCTTCTATCACCTCGGCCGTAAACTTACCTTGGGGAATATATTAGAATGCCCTTAGAACCCTGCCAGTCCAACGTACATATCACAAGGCATTTCCGTTATTACATTTATGCTGAATCATTGAATGGTAAATTTTGTATAAAAAAGAAAATCAATCTAAATTCATGTTTGCCAGAAATAGATTGTTTCATCTGCGGTAAATGTAGACGCAGAATAAAATTTGTACATTTTTGTCTTTATTTACTTTTCTGACAGGTGATGGTAGTACAGTACTGGCAAACTCGAAGTCTTCTGCCTGTGTATAACCATTGAAATTGCCGTACTTTAGGTAGGGAATATAGTCAGCTCTGTATTGGGCACTTGTCACTAGCTGCCCTAAGAGTCACTAAATTTAACGGCCGACTTTCAAGTCCTCGACACTTTTAGTGGTCGGCATTGCCAAACACTACCGAGCATATTGGTCACTTTATTCCTGATACAAGACAACATAGCACTACATCCGTTCTATCATGATTTTTTTGACCACTTCTAAGCAGTAAGAGACTTTACTAAGCTTCTATCATCTCGGCCATAAACTGCCTCGGGAGAGAATATTAAAATGCCCTTAGAAACCTGCCAGTCCAACGTACATATCACAAGGCATTTCCGTTATTATATTTATGCTGAGTCATTGAATGGTAAATTTTGTATAAAAAGAAAATCAATCTAATTCATGTTTGCCAGAAATAGATTGTTCCATCTGCGGTAAATGTAGATGCAGAATAAAATTTGTACATTTTTGTCTTTATTTACTTTTCTGACAGGCGATAGGTAGTACTCTACTGGCAAACTCGAAAGTGTTCTGCCTGTGTATAACCATTGAAATTGCCATACTTTAGGTAGGGAATATAGTCAGCTCTTTATTGGGCACTTGTCCCTAGCTGCCCGCTAAGAGTCACTAAATTAATGGCCGACTTTCTCGTCCTCGCCACTTTTAGTGGTCGGCATTGCCAAACAATACCGAGCATATTGGTCACTTTTCCTGATACAAGACAACATAGCACTACATCCGTTCTATCATGACTTTTTTTGACCACTTCTAAGCAGTAAGAGACTTTATTAAGCTTCTATCATCTCGGCCGTAAACTGCCTCGGGGAGAATATTAAAATGCCCTTAGAACCCTGCCAGTCAAACGTACATATCACAAGGCATTTCCGTTATTATATTTATGCTGAGTCATTGAATGGTAAATTTTGTATAAAAAAGAAAATCAATCTAAATTCATGTTTGCCAGAAATAGATTGTTCCATCTGCGGTAAATGTAGACGCAGAATAAAATTTGTACATTTTTGTCTTTATTTACTTTTCTGACAGGCGATAGGTAGTACTCTACTGGCAAACTCAAAGTGTTCTGCCTGTGTATAACCATTGAAATTGCCGTACTTTAGGTAGGGAATATAGTCAGCTCTTTATTGGGCACTTGTCACAAGCTGCCCGCTAAGAGTCACTAAATTTAATGGCCGACTTTCTAGTCCTCGCCACTTTTAGTGGTCGGCATTGCCAAACACTACCGAGCATATTGGTCACTTTATTCCTGATACAAGACAACATAGCACTAAATCCGTTCTATCAGACTTTTTGGCCACTTCTAAGCAGTAAGAGACTTTATTAAGCTTCTATCATCTCGGCCGTAAACTTACCTCGGGAAGAATATTAGAATGCCCTTAGAACCCTGCCAGTTCCAACGTACATATCACAAGGCATTTCCGTTATTACATTTATGCTGAGTCATTGAATGGTAAATTTTGTATAAAAAAGAATATCAATCTAAATTCATGTTTGCCAGAAATAGATTGTTTATTCTGCGGTAAATGTAGACACAGAATAAAATTTGTACATTTTTGTCTTTATTTACTTTTTGACAGGTGATGTGTAGTACTGTACTGGCAAACTCGAAGTCTTCTGCCTGTGTATAACCATTGAAATTGCCGTACTTTAGGTAGGGAATATAGTCAGCTCTTATTGGGCACTTGTCACTAGCTGCCGCCTAAGAGTCACTAAATATAACAGCCGACTTTCTAGTACTCGCCACTTTAAGTGGTCGGCATTGCCAAACACTACCGAGCATATTGGCCACTTTATTCCTGATACAAGACAACATAGCACTACATCCGTTCTATCATGACTTTTTTTGACCACTTCTAAGCAGTAAGAGACTTTATTAAGCTTCTATCATCTCGGCCGTAAACTTCCTCGGGAAGAATATTAGAATGCCCTGAGAACCCTGCCAGTCCAACGTACATATCACAAGGCATTTTCCGTTATTACATTTATGCTGAGTCATTGAATGGTAAATTTTGTATAAAAAAGAAATATCAATCTAAATTCATGTTTGCCAGAAATAGATTGTTCCATCTGCGGTAAATGTAGACTCAGAATAAACATTGTACATTTTTGTCTTTATTTACTTTTCTGACAGGCGATGGGTAGTGCAACTGGCACACTCGAAGTCTTCTGCCTGTGTATAACCATTGAAATTGCCGTACTTTAGGTAGGGAATATAGTCAGCTCTTTATGGTCACTTGTCACTAGCTGCCCGCTAAGAGTCACTAAATTAAACGGCCGACTTTCTAGTCCTCGCCACTTTCATTCCTGATACAAGACAACATAGCACTACATCCGTTCTATCATGACTTTTTTGACCACTTCTAAGCAGTAAGAGACTTTATTAGCTTCTATCATCTCGCCGTAAACTGCCTCGGGGAGAATAAATGCCCTTAGAATTAAATGCCCTTAGAACCCTGCCAGTCCAACGTACATATCACAAGGCATTTCCGTTATTACATTTATGCTGAGTCATTGAATGGTAAATTTTGTATAAAAAAGAAAATCAATCTAAATTCATGTTTGCCAGAAATAAATGGTTCCATCTGCGGTAAATGTAGACGCAGAATAAAATTTGTACATTTTTGTCTTTATTTACTTTTCTGACAGGTGATGGGTAGTACTCTACTGGCAAACTCGAAGTCTTCTGCCTGTGTATAACCATTGAAATTGCCGTACTTTAGGTAGGGAATATAGTCAGCTCTTTATTGGGCACTTGTCACTAGCTGCTGGCTAAGAGTCACTAAATTTAACAGCCGACTTTCTAGTACTCGCCACTTTTAGTGGTCTACATAGCCAAACACTACAGAGCATATTGGTCACTTATTCCTGATACAAGACAACATAGCACTACATCCGTTCTATCATGATTTTTTTGACCACTTCTAAGCAGTAAGAGACTTTATTAAGCTTCTATCATCTCGGCCGTAAACTGCCTCGGGGAGAATATTAAAATGCCCTTAGAACCCTGCCAGTCCAACGTACATATCACAAGGCATTTCCGTTATTATATTTATGCTGAGTCATTGAATGGTAAATTTGTATAAAAAAAGAAAATCAATCTAAATTCATGTTTGCCGGAAATAGATTGTTCCATCTGCGGTAAATGTAGACGCAGAATAAAATTTGTACATTTTTGTCTTTATTTACTTTTCTGACAGGCGATGGGTAGTACTCTACTGGCAAACTTGAAGTCTTCTGCCTGTGTATAACCATTGAAATTGCCGTACTTTAGGTGGGGAATATAGTCAGCTCTTCATTGGGCACTTGTCACAAGCTGCCCGCTAAGAGTCACTAAATTTAACGGCCGACTTTCTAGTCCTCGCCACTTTTAGTGGTCGGCATTGCCAAACATTACGGAGCGTATTGGTCGCTTATTCCTGATACCAGACAACATAGCACTACATCCGTTCTATCATGACTTTTTTGACCACTTCTAAGCAGTAAGAGACTTTATTAAGCTTCTATCATCTCGACCATAAACTGCCTCGGGGAGAATATTAAAATGCCCTTAGAACCCTGCCAGTCCAACGATATATCACAAGGCATTTCCTTTATTACATTTATGCTGAGTCATTGAATTGTATATTTTGTATAAAAAAGAAAATCAATCTAAATTCATGTTTGCCAGAAATAGATTGTTCCATCTGCGGTAAATGTAGACGCAGAATAAAATTTGTACATTTTTGTCTTTATTTACTTTTCTGACAGGCAATGGGTAGTACTCTACTGGCAAACTCGAAGTCTTCTGCCTGTGTATAACCATTGAAATTGCCGTACTTTAGGTAGGGAATATAGTCAGCTCTTTATTGGGCACTTGTCACAAGCTGCCAGCTAAGAGTCACTAAATTTAACAGCCGACTTTCTAGTCCTCGCCACTTTTAGTGGTCGGCATTGCCAAACACTACCGAGCATATTGGTCACTTTATTCCTGATACAAGACAAAATAGCACTACATCCTTTCTATCATGACTTTTTTTGACCACTTCTTAGCAGTAAGAGACTTTATCACACATGCGTTACATATAGCGAATACGCGCAGTTTAGTAACGAGGAAAGAAATGAACAAACAATCCCTCTCGTTAGTTATAAAATCTCGCGAGATCTTCGAGATTTCGATTCGGATTTGTTCGTTATTCCGAGAGTACAGTTTTTTGCCGCGTTTTTAACTATATATGGTGATCGGGTCGAAGTCGGAAGTTCCGAATGTAAATACGAAGATACCCGATGTTCTCTTGTATGGGTAATGGCGGCGGCCATGAGTTCATGTGAGCGTACGAGCGTTTTGAAGTTGGACTTGCTTATCAGGTATTTCTACCTCGCTGTTCGATCTCTGTGAAACCGGAAATTGTGTCATGTACTTTGAAGTGCTATTTTCGTAATATAATCAGTTTTTTATTATCGGAAACAAGTTTTCTCGAGTGCGTCAATGTATGGCGGAGTGGCTGGCGTGTGTCGATAGTCTTCGGGTTTTTTGTGTGGTCGTCGGGTTTTGTTTGTCTATTGTGCTTGGTCCCCATGGTCACGGCGTCAATCGGCACCGGCGGGAATTCCAAATGCAGAGTTCGTAATGTCGTCTGCGAGGGATCTTGATTTTCATCGCCAATTTATTTCAATTCGCTGCCGTATTTGTGGGTCAAAGCTGCTTAGCACAACGTATTCATGCCGTGAGTTTTATCTCGATATACATTTATGTTTTTCCGTCGATATTCTCAGTGATCAGAGTGATATTCACCCTGACAAATTTTGTAAGAATTGTAAACGCTGTATTGATGCGTACAAACAATGTGTGGCTGACGGTAGGCGCTACAGACCTGGGATCCAAGTGTTTGACTGGCAAAAACATCCTAGGTGTGGAAAGTGTGTTGTCTGTGATGTGGGAAGCAAGGGAGGTAGGAAAAGGAAAGTGAGTAAAAACAGAGGAAAACGCTTTGACAGTGAAGATGCAAAGCAAATCAAGACAGGCACTGATAACACATATGTTAGAGGAGAAGAACAAATCAAAGAGCAGATGCAACAAATTGTCAACCAGAAAGCAACAACAAAACTGAAAGCAACCCTGAATTTAAGCAAAACCCGCTTCCCAAATATGGAATCTGAGCTTGACATAGAATGTCCAATTTGTAAGGATATTCTGGATGAATGTGTTCAGCTGGCTTGTAAAGGTCCCCACATATTTTGTAAAGAATGCTTGTCACAGTGGTTGGCAGTTTCAACATCATGCCCTGTCTGTCGCATCCATATCACTCCTGATATGGTACAAGCAGTTCCACTGCTATTTTCCAACATCATTGCAAATCAGTACATCAGGTGTGACTATGCAGCAAGCGGATGTCAAGCAGTTGTAAAATTGGGAGAACTTAACAAACACAACCAGACCTGTCATTTCCAAGCTGTTCATAATGATCATGATTACTGCCGTGAGGAAGAAAAACAAAGGAAGGAGAAAGGCAAGGAAGATGACAGTATGATTGAAAAGTTGAAAGATATGACATCAAACATCACTGAAATAAGCAAATACCGACAGTTTGAAGATCTTGCTACTGCAATTGTGAGACACAAGATTGACAACAGTAAAGGAAGTGGGAGTGTGATAAAATTCAAAACAAAAGGACAGGTAAGTGTACATGCATGTAAAATATTTTCTTTTCTTTTTGAAATCTTAGTCTTGTTTTCAGTCTCTATTACTGAAATTCAAAGTTCTCATTACATATTTTTAGTAAGTTAAACTATTCATGTACAGACTATGACATTAGAAATTGTCAACAAATCAAATTTGGGGTTCATATGACTTGAAAATGTACTTGATAGACTGATCAGTTTTTAGTGTGAAAATATGATATGCTGTAATGCACCGAGAGCAAAATACTGATGTAGAAAAAATTTAATATCTGCTCCTTGTCTTGCAGCCACTGGTTATGATGAAGGCAACTCAACCCAGAAAATCAAGTGATGAGTGCTCCAAACGCACATTGGTAAACAGATCAAAATTGGTGACAGATGTGAGAATGGAAGTCAGTGGTGGAGAAGCTGGATCTACACACCAGGCAGCGGTAGATCTCAAAAGGATGGGAGAAGCAGATAGGAAGCAGATGTTGACATCAGTGGGAATTATACCTACCATCCAACCAGGGGCAGGTTTGCTTGTGAAAGCAGACCTTGGTATTACATGGTCGAAACTCCGTAAATTAAGAAGGTAGAATAAAATCTGTCTGAACTCATGCTCTATCAAATTTAATAATCAATAGATCTGCCATAATTTAGTCCCAAAATATTAAAGGTCAATAAAAACTATTTACATTTCACAAACATGTTGGTGTGCAGTTCAGACAGATTATATTCAGTAAAGATTCTGATACTGTTTTTTCTGTTTTTTTCAGATGCAGTATGAAATATTGTTTTAGTATTCTTGTACACTGTTGTGTTTTACTTTTTCAGATGGTTCAGGCAGTGGAACATCAAAATAGATGGTGAGAGAAGGGATAGAGCGACAGCATGTACACTGCAGTTTCCCTCAAAGCTGTGAATCTGCCCTTTGTTTTCACTTCAAAAGGGACAGATGGGAGTAGACTACAGGAACTCAGAATGGCTCCCTGTGTTGCAGTGTCAAGTCTTCTTGACACTGTGATATCAAGGCTGGAAGATTTTCAGAGGTACAAATAATCATTCTTTGTGTGGTTAATGTGACAACTTAATTTTAATTTTCCTTTGATAGGTATATCTGGAGCAGGGAAATATGCTACTTTGCCACTTATCATATTTGTTATGTTTGGAATTATACTTCATTTTGTTACAGAAATCATCTCAAGCATTATACAGTGTGATGTAATACCTGCTATGATTGGAATGCTTATTGTTAATAAATGTTTGATAATTTCTCACACATTTTCAGTACATGTAAATTGGTGTCCAATGACATCATTCCAGCATCAGAAGTCTGGGTTAAAATTGGAGGAGACCATGGTGGAGGGTTTATGAAGTCTGTCTTTGAAATCATGAATGTGAGAGAACATAACAGCTGTGATAACACGGTTGTGTGGAATATGTTCATGGCCAAAGATTCAGACAGAAACCTGAGAACTGCCATGGAGCTGAACAAGGGAGATGTCAAGACACTGGACCACTATGAATGGAAGTATGTTAGTCTTTCTTCAAATGGAATATTATTTTTAATTTTCAGATTTCATGACAATATCATGTGTTTAAATACTGATCCTATGTGCTCTTGTTTGTTTAGAGAGAGACAGATATTGGTGTGGATATCAGGAGATTATGAGTATTTACTGAAGATCTATGGCTTGTCTGGTGCCAGTGTATGTTGGAAAATGTTGCAGTTTTGTGGAATTTGCATGCATTTTACTTAAAGGGACAAATCTTATTATTGTGCTTTCTGTTATTTGTTTCCTTTGTGCTCAGTCACTAGTTGACACATCTCAACTGAAACCTCTACATGGACATAAAACATGTTGACTTTTATCATTTATTTGTTGGCACATACCAGAAATTGTAATAGTAGAAGTCACATGTTGTTACAGCCATGTGCTTGATGAGAGATTGAGCCTATTTCATTGAGTTGAACAGAACACTATAAATAATATTTCAAAAGAAACAAATATTTCAGAAATGATGTCAAAAATAAGTGACTTTGTCCCTTTAATACCATGTAACAAGGTTAGCTACAAAATTTAGACTAACTAAATTTAACTTTCAGAATACAGTTTTAGTTGCATGTTTTATAGCAACACAATCTCACATTATTTTCATAAATGTGCATACCAGTAGGTAGCTCAACACATTTAATGTAGTTGACTTCAATACTGTATGTATATGTACATTGACTTTGCTATCCTATTTCAGGGGCAGTTTCCAAAATGAGGCCACCTAGTTCATTTAACTGAACATTTTCATATTCTATTGCTAGGTAAATACTTCTGTTTATGGTGTCTGGTGACCAGAGATTTGGCTAATATTGCTCCTACAGAGAGATCTCCAGTGCCCATCAGAACCCTAGATCAGATAAAGAAGGATCTGGCAGATTTCCACAAGTGTGGAAGTGTCATGCACAAAGCAAAGATCTTCCATAATTGTGTGAGAGAACCATTCTTTGACTTACCTTTGTCCAGGGTTAGTAAATTATCTTGAGTAAATACACCTAGCTGTTATATTTTTCAATATGTGCACAGCATAATCTAAATGGTACCATAGCTATTACACTCAACAATGAAAGGGACAGTAGCTGTAACTTTTGACAATTTTTGCAGTCCTTTTGTTGTGAGTGCTTATCACAGTATATACTTCATGACTTGTTCTTTTCCTGTGTAACTTTCATGATTGATTATTCTGTTTGACCTCTACAGATGACATTTTCAAAAAAGAGAACAATATTGAAAAGTTTTATTTTTTTAAAAGTAAAGTGCATACATAATATAATAATATAATAATAAATTCTATTTGATTTTTCTTACATGTAGGTTTGTTTGCCAGTATTGCACATCTCTCTCGGCATTTTTCATAGATTTTTTAAACTCCTGCAGCATGCTTGTCATCTACTTGACATTAAGATCTTTACTAGCATGGTGCAGGATGATGACGTTGATGAGCCTGTCTTAAGATCAGAGCATTTTGAAGAGTATGTCAAGCTGGTAGAACAAATGGTAGCCTGTGAAAATGAATCTGTAGCATGCAAAGAAAAGGCCGACAGTCTAAGCCAACATATAGAGAACATCATGTTGCAATCTGGTGATGATGATGATGATGATGATGATGATGATGTCTCACAGCCATCTCTTCAACAATTCAAACAAATGCAGGAAGAAAAAGAACATCTGTATCATCTATCTGAACAAAAGGTTAACATGATTCATATGCTATTTTTTTCATTTGAATTCCAACTGAATTCCCTTTCAGCATCCAGTTGATTTTAATACTGACTTTTGTGTTTGTTTTAGAACAAAGAAGCTACAGAGTTTAGAGACAAATTGCCAGCACATGCAGGTTTCACTGTAAAGGGGTTAGAGACAGCACTGGCCAGAATAAATGTGCATTTGCAGAGCTACCACTCCCAGGCTTTTGTTGGCAATCACGTTGATAAATGTTGCAAGGTCTGTCAACAAAACGGTTTAATTTCAGCTTATTCTGATCCTTTTTTGGCTTATACACATCCCTTGTTCTGTTGATCCTAGTTGGGCTTATACACAGCCCTTGTTTTGTTGATCCTAGTTGGGCTTATACACAGCCCTTGTTCTGTTGATCCTAGTTGGGCTTATACACAGCCCTTGTTCTGTTGATCCTTGTTGTGGCTTATTCACAGCCTTTGTTCTGTTGGGGCTTATACACAGCCCTTGATCTGTTGATCCTTGTTGGGCTTATTCACAGCCTTTGTTCTGTTTGGGCTTACACACAGCCCTTGATCTGTTGATCCTTGTTGGGCTTATTCACAGCCTTTGTTCTTTTGGGGCTTATATACAGCCCTTGTTCTGTTGATCCTAATTTAGGATTCATATATTGACATTTATTCATTTTGTTTACTCACATACACATACTATGCATGTTTATTGCAGCCTCAATAACTGTTGATACTAATCTGTGTATTTTTGATTTCATTTTGTTTTCAGTTTCATCAGGCTTTATTTTGTTATATTTTATTCTATATGTTATAGTGTTCTTTTACTTTAGATTTACAGAGACAGATAAATTCTCCAAAGTTAAAATAGTAAGTACCTGAAATTTACTTATTGTCCATCTATTTTTACAGCCAGCAAATGTCACCCTTTTGTGTAACACTGTCATACAGATTACTGAAAATGTATGTGACTCTGAAATTGTACTTGGTGAAGCAAGGCAAATAGCTGCCAAGTTTCAACCATTGTTCACACATTTCAGTACCTGTCACAACATTTACTCACTGAGCAGAGAGCTCACAACTGCAGAAATAGAACTGTTAGGTAGGTAGGTATGTATGTATGTGTGTGTGTGTGTGTGTGTGTGTGTGTGTGTGTGTGTGTGTGTGTGTGTGTGTGTAATATGTATGTATAGGGATTGTGTTAAAGATTTTATTCAAACATGAAATTATTTACTTTGTCATGAAACACTTCACTACACCAGCTGCAGTGGCAAAATTGTGGTCAGTTTGACTTTCTACACTTTAAAGCATAATATTGCATGAAAAGACAAGGAAATTTGATATGAGGGAAAAGTGTGATTATCATGTTTTAAAAATGTTTGCATTGTAAATAATTCAAATTAATATATATATTTTATATTTTTTCTTCTTCTACAGATTCCTCTATAGGCAAGCTGATGGAGCACTTCAGGAAATTCTTCCCATCTCTTAATGTATTTCCAAAATTGCACCTTCTGGAATGCCATGTGATGGAGAGAGTGAGGGAATTCAAAAGGGGATTGGGATTCTTTTCAGAGCAGTGGGTGGAATCTATTCACCATCAGTTTAATGATGCATATGAAAGGTACAAATGTATTCCTGGACCAGATGTGAAAAAGCTGGAACAGATGATCAAAGATCACCACATCAAAATAAATCCAAAACATGTAAAACCAGAAATTAAAAAAAGGAAATAATCTATGATATGTAAAACAAAGACATGTAATTTGCAGTAAATAAACATATGCAAATTGTGTAAGGAAAAACAATATATGCATGTTTGTTCAGAATGAAATTAAAATATGGTTGCATTTTAATTGTGAGGCATGCATCAGTATGTGAGTTGTGAGGATGTTTGTTAGTTTGTTTGTGTTTTATAGGCATGACATAAAATAGTTTTGCAGACAGCTCACACAAGCAAGAGTTTTTTAACAATTGTCTGACAATGTGTGTGAATACCACATAATGTATTTATCATCTCCCCTAAAACCCTACCCCTGTATGTAGGTGGTGTTATGAAAAAATAAGTGGAAAGATAATTATCATGATGAATTCCCTTGAAAATGAAATTAAAACAAATAAAAAAAATACATATATATTTTAATTAAACTGATATTTAATAATGGTACAAAATATAACTTAAATTATAACAGAAGTCCCTTATAAAATGTGATTAAGTGAAATTTTGATGGTAAGTAAAGCAACAGAAGTACTGTGGTAACAGTTTTTTGCCCATACAAAAGAATCGCCAAAATGGCCGTAGAGGGCGCTGGCGGCCATCTTGTTTTCTAACTAAATTTCCATTGTGTAACGCATGTGATCAAGCTTCTATCATCTCGGCCGTAAACTGCCTCGGGAAGAATATTAAAATGCCCTTAGAACGCTGCCAGTCCAACGTACATATTACAAGGCATTTCCGTTATTACATTTATGCTGAGTCATTGAATGGTAAATTTTGTATAAAAAAGAAAATCAATCTAAATTCATGTTTGCCGGAAATACATTGTTCCATCTGCGGAAAATGTAGACGCAGAATAAAATTTGTACATTTTTGTCTTTATTTACTTTTTTGACAGGTGATGGGTAGTACTGTACTGGCAAACTCGAAGTCTTCTGCCTGTGTATAACCATTGAAATTGCCATACTTTAGGTAGGGAATATAGTCAGCTCTTTAAAGGGCACTTGTCACTAGCTGCCCGCTAAGAGTCACTAAATTTAACGGCCGACTTTCAAGTCCTCGCCACTTTTAGTGGTCGGCATTGCAAAACACTACCGAGCATACTGGTCACTTTATTCCTGATACAAGACAACATAGCACTACATCCGTTCTATCATGATTTTTTTTGACCACTTCTAAGCAGTAAGATACTTTATTAAGCTTCTATCTTCTCGGCCGTAAACTGCCTCGGAGAGAATATTAAAATGCCCTTAAAACCCTGCAAGTCCAACGTACATATCACAAGGCATTTCCGTTATTACATTTATGCTGAGTCATTGAATAGTAAATTTTGTATAAAAAAGAAAATCAATCTAAATTCATGTTTGCCAGAAATTAATTGTTTCATCTGCTTTAAATGTAGAGACAGAATAAAATTTGTACATTTTTGTCTTTATTTACTTTTCTGACAGGTGATGGGTAGTACTCTACTGGCAAACTCAAAGTCTTCTGCCTGTGTATAACCATTGAAATTGCCGTACTTTAGGTAGGGAATATAGTCAGCTCTTTATTGGGCACTTGTCACAAGCTGCCCGCTAAGAGTCACTAAATTTAACGGCCGACTTTCTAGTCCTCGCCACTTTTAGTGGTCGGCATTGCCAAACAATACCAAGCATATTGGTCACTTTATTCCTGATACAAGACAATATAGCACTACATCCGTTCTATCATGATTTTTTTTTGACCACTTCTAAGCAGTAAGAGACTTTATTAAGCTTCTATCATCTCGGCCGTAAACTGCCTCGGGGAGAATATTAAAATGCCCTTAGAACCCTGCCAGTCCAACGTACATATTACAAGGCATTTCCGTTATTATATTTATGCTGAGTCATTGAATGGTAAATTTTGTATAAAAAAGAAAATCAATCTAAATTCATGTTTGCCAGAAATAGATTGTTCCATCTACGGTAAATGTAGACGCAGAATAAAATTTGTACATTTTTGTCTTTATTTACTTTTCTGACAGGCGATGGGTAGTACTCTACTGGCAAACTCGAAGTCTTCTGCCTGTGTATAACCATTGAAATTGCCATACTTTAGGTAGGGAATATAGTCAGCTCTTTATTGGGCACTTGTCACAAGCTGCCCGCTAAGAGTCACTAAATTTAATGGCCGACTTTCTAGTCCTCGCCACTTTTAGTGGTCGGCATTGCCAAACACTACCGAGCATATTGGTCACTTTATTCCTGATACAAGACAACATAGCACTAAATCCGTTCTGTAATGACTTTTTTTGACCACTTCTAAGCAGTAAGAGACTTTATTAAGCTTCTATCACCTCGGCCGTAAACTTACCTAGGGGAATATATTAGAATGCCCTTAGAACCCTGCCAGCCCAACGTACATATCACAAGGCATTTCCATTATTACATTTATGCTGAGTCATTGAATGGTAAATTTTGTATAAAAAAGAATATCAATCTAAATTCATGTTTGCAGAAATAGATTGCTTCATCTGCGGTAAATGTAGACACAGAATAAAATTTGTACATTTTTGTCTTTATTTACTTTTCTGACAGGTGATGGGTAGTACAGTACTGGCAAACTCGAAGTCTTCTGCCTGTGTATAACCATTGAAATTGCCGTACTTTGGGTAGGGAATATAGTCAGCTCTTTATTGGGCACTTGTCACTAGCTGCCCGCTAAGAGTCACTAAATTTAACGGCCGACTTTCAAGTCCTCGCCACTTTTAGTGGTCGGCATTGCCAAACACTACCGAACATACTGGTCACTTTATTCCTGATACAAGACAACATAGCACTACATCCGTTCTATCATGATTTTTTTGACCACTTCTAAGCAGTAAGATACTTTATTAAGCTTCTATCTTCTCGGCCGTAAACTGCCTCGGAGAGAATATTAAAATGCCCTTAAACCCTGCAAGTCCAACGTACATATCACAAGGCATTTCCGTTATTACATTTATGCTGAGTCATTGAATAGTAAATTTTGTATAAAAAAGAATATCAATCTAAATTCATGTTTGCCAGAAATTAATTGTTTCATCTGCTTTAAATGTAGAGACAGAATAAAATTTGTACATTTTTGTCTTTATTTACTTTTCTGACAGGTGATGGGTAGTACTGTACTGGCAAACTCAAAGTCTTCTGCCTGTGTATAACCATTGAAATTGCTGTACTTTAGGTAGGGAATACAGTCAGCTCTTTATTGGGCACTTGTCACAAGCTGCCCGCTAAGAGTCACTAAATTTAACGGCCGACTTTCTAGTCCTCGCCACTTTTAGTGGTCGGCATTGCCAAACAATACCGAGCATATTGGTCACTTTATTCCTGATACAAGACAATATAGCACTACATCCGTTCTATCATGATTTTTTTTGACCACTTCTAAGCAGTAAGAGACTTTATTAAGCTTCTATCATCTCTTCCGTAAACTGCCTCGGGGAGAATATTAAAATGCCCTTAGAACCCTGCCAGTCCAACGTACATATTACAAGGCATTTCCTTATTATATTTATGCTGAGTCATTGAATGGTAAATTTTGTATAAAAAGAAAATCAATCTAAATTCATGTTTGCCAGAAATACATTGTTCCATCTGCGGTAAATGTAGACGCAGAATAAAATTTGTACATTTTGTCTTTATTTACTTTTCTGACAGGCGATGGGTAGTACTCTACTGGCAAACTCGAAGTCTTCTGCCTGTGTATAACCATTGAAATTGCCATACTTTAGGTAGGGAATATAGTCAGCTCTTTATTGGGCACTTGTCACAAGCTGCCCGCTAAGAGTCACTAAATTTAATGGCCGACTTTCTAGTCCTCGCCACTTTTAGTGGTCGGCATTGCCAAACACTACCGAGCATATTGGTCACTTTATTCCTGATACAAGACAACATAGCACTACATCCGTTCTATCATGACTTTTTTTGACCACTTCTAAGCAGTAAGAGACTTTATTAAGCTTCTATCATCTCGGCCGTAAACTGCCTCGGGGAGAATATTAAAATGCCCTTAGAATCCTGCCAGTCCAACGTACATATCACAAGGCATTTCCGTTATTACATTTATGCTGAGTCATTGAATGGTAAATTTTGTATAAAAAAAGAAAATCAATCTAAATTCATGTTTGCCAGAAATAGATTGTTCCATCTGCGGTAAATGTAGACACAGAATAAAATTTGTACATTTTTGTCTTTATTTACTTTTCTGACAGGCGATGGGTAGTACTCTACTGGCAAACTCGAAGTCTTCTGCCTGTGTATAACCATTGAAATTGCCGTACTTTAGGTAGGGAATATAGTCAGCTCTTTATTGGGCACTTGTCACAAGCTGCCCGCTAAGAATCACTAAATTTAACGGCCGACTTTCAAGTCCTCGCCACTTTTAGTGGTCGGCATTGCCAAACACTACCGAGCATATTGGTCACTTTATTCCTGATACAAGACAACATAGCACTACATCCGTTCTATCATGATTTTTTTTGACCACTTCTAAGCAGTAAGAGACTTTATTAAGCTTCTATCATCTCGGCCGTAAACTGCCTCGGGAGAATATTAAAATGCCCTTAGAACCCTGCCAGTCCAACGTACATATCACAAGGCATTTCCGTCATTACATTTATGCTGAGTCATTGCATGGTAAATTTTGTATAAAAAAGAAAATCAATCTAAATTCATGTTTGCCAGAAATAGATTGTTCCATCTGCGGTAAATGTAGACGCAGAATAAAATTTGTACATTTTTGTCTTTATTTACTTTTCTGACAGGCGATAGGTAGTACTCTACTGGCAACTGAAAGTGTTCTGCCTGTGTATAACCATTGAAATTGCCATACTTTAGGTAGGGAATATAGTCAGCTCTTTATTGGGCACTTGTCCCCAGCTGCCCACTAAGAGTCACTAAATTTAATGGCCGACTTTCTCGTCCTCGCCACTTTTAGTGGTCGGCATTGCCAAACACTACCGAGCATATTGGTCACTTTATTCCTGATACAAAACAACAGAGCACAACATCGGTTCTATCATGACTTTTTTTGACCACTTCTAAGCAGTAAGAGACTCTATTAAGCTTTTGTCATCTCGGCCGTAAACTGCCTCGGGGAGAATATTAAAATGCCCTTAGACCCCTGCCAGTCCAACGCACATATCACAAGGCATTTCCGTTATTACATTTATGCTGAGTCATTGAATGGTAAATTTTGTATAAAAAAGAAAATCAATCTAAATTCATGTTTGCCAGAAATAGGTTGTTCCATCTGCGGTAAATGTAGACACAGAATAAAATTTGTATATTTTGTCTTTATTTACTTTTCTGACAGGCGATGGGTAGTACTCTACTGGCAAACTCGAAATCTTCTGCCTGTGTATAACCATTGAAATTGCCGTACTTTAGGTATGGAATATAGTCAGCTCTTATAGGGCACTTGTCCCTAGCTGCCCGCTAAGAGTCACTAAATTTAATGGCCGACTTTCTAGTCCTCGCCACTTTTAGTTGTCGGCATTCCCAAACACTACCGAGCATATTGGTCACTTTATTCCTGATACAAGACAACATAGCACTACATCCGTTCTATCATGACTTTTTTTGACCACTTCTAAGCAGTAAGAGACTTTATTAAGCTTCTATCATCTCGGCCATAAACTGCCTCGGGGAGAATATTAAAATGCCCTTAGAACCCTGCCAGTCCAACGTACATATCACAAGGCATTTCCGTTATTACATTTATGCCGAGTCATTGAATGGTAAATTTTGTTTAAAAAAGAAAATCAATCTAAATTCATGTTTGCCAGAAAAAGATTGTTCCATCTGCGGTAAATGTAGACGCAGAATAAAATTTGTACATTTTTGTCTTTATTTACTTTTCTGACAGGCAATGGGTAGTACTCTACTGGCAAACTCGAAGTCTTCTGCCTGTGTATAACCATTGAAATTGCCGTACTTTAGGTAGGGAATATAGTCAGCTCTTTATTGGGCACTTGTCACAAGCTGCCCGCTAAGAGTCACTAAATTTAACGGCCGACTTTCTAGTCCTCGCCACTTTTAGTGGTAGGCATTGCCAAACACTACCGAGCATATTGGTCACTTTATACCTGATACAAGACTACATCCGTTCTATCATGACTTTTTTGACCACTTGTAAGCAGTAAGAGACTTTATTAAGCTTCTATCATCTCGGCCGTAAACTGCCTCGGGGAGAATATTAAAATGCCCTTAGAACCCTGCCAGTCCAACGTACATATCACAAGGCATTTCCGTTATTACATTTATGCTGAGTCATTGAATGGTAAATTTTGTATAAAAAAGAAAATAAATCTAAATTCATGTTTGCCAGAAATAGATTGTTCCATCTGCGGTAAATGTAGACGCAGAATAAAATTTGTACATTTTTGTCTTTATTTACTTTCTGACAGGCGATGGGTAGTACTCTACTGGCAAACTCGAAGTGTTCTGCCTGTGTATAACCATTGAAATTGCCGTACTTTAGGTAGGGAATATAGTCAGCTCTTTATTGGGCACTTGTCACAAGCTGCCCGCTAAGAGTCACTAAATTTAACGGCCGACTTTCTAGTCCTCGCCACTTTTAGTCGTCGGCATTGCCAAACACTACCGAGCATATTGGTCACTTTATACCTGATACAAGACTACATCCGTTCTATCATAACTTATTTGACCACTTGTAAGCAGTAGAGACTTTATTAAGCTTCTATCATCTCGGCCGTAAACTGCCTCGGGGAGAATATTAAAATGCCCTTAGAACCCTGCCAGTCCAACGTACATATCACAAGGCATTTCCGTTATTATATTTATGCTGAGTCATTGAATGATAAATTTTGTATAAAAAAGAAAATCAATCTAAATTCATGTTTGCCAGAAATAGATTGTTCCATCTGCGGTAAATGTAGACGCAGAATAAAATTTGTACATTTTTGTTTTTATTTACTTTTCTGACAGGCGATGGGTAGTACTCTACTCTCAAACTCTAAGTCTTCTGCCTGTGTATAACCATTGAAATTGCCGAACTTTAGGTAGGGAATATAGTCAGCTCTTTATTCTGCACTTGTCACTAGCTGCCCGCTTAGAGTCACTAAATTTAACGGCCGACTTTCTAGTCCTCGCAACTTTTAGTGGTCTGCATTGCCAAACACTACCGAGCATATTGGTCACTTTATACATGATACAAGACTACATCCGTTCTATCATAATTTTTTGACCACTTGTAAGCAGTAAGAGACTTTATTAAGCTTCTATAATCTCGGCTGTAAACTGCTTTGGGGAGAATATTAAAATGCCCTAGAACCCTGCCAGTCCAACGTACATATCACAAGGCATTTCCGTTATTACATTTATGCTGAGTCATTGAATAGTAAATTTTGTATAAAAAAGAAAATCAATCTAAATTAATGTTTGCCAGAAATAGATTGTTCCATCTTCAGTAAATATAGACGCAGAATAAAATTTGTACATTTTTGTCTTTATTTACTTTTCTGACAGCCAATGGGTCGTACTCTACTGGCAAACTCGAAGTCTTTGCCTGTGTATAACCATTGAAATTGCCGTACTTTAGGTAGGGAATATAGTCAGCTCTTTATTAGGCACTTGTCACAAGCTGCCCGCTAAGAGTCACTAAATTTAACGGCCGACTTTCTAGTCCTCGCCACTTTTAGTGGTCGGCATTGCCAAACACTACCGAGCATATTTGTCATTTTATACCTGATACAAGACTACATCCGGTCTATCATAAATTTTTTGACCACTTGTAAGCAGTAAGAGACTTTATTAAGCTTCTAACATCTCGGCCGTAAACTGCCTCGGGAAGAATATTAAAATACCCTTAGAAACCTGCCAGTCCAACGTACATATCACAAGGTATATCCGTATTACATTTATGCCGAGTCATTGAATGGTAAATTTTGTATAAAAAAGAAAATCAATCTAAATTCATGTTTGCCAGAAATAGATTGTTCCATCTGCGGTAAATGTAGACGCAGAATAAAATTTGTACATTTTTGTCTTTATTTACTTTTCTGACAGGCGATGGGTTGTACTCTACTGCCAAACTCGAAGTCTTCTGCCTGTGTATAACCATTGAAATTGCCGTACTTTAGGTAGGGAATATAGTCAGCTCTTTATTGGGCACTTGTCACAAGCTGCCTGCTAAGAGTCACTAAATTTAACGGCCGACTTTCTAGTCCTCGCCACTTTTAGTCGTCGGCATTGCCAAACACTACCGTACGAGCATATTGTCATTTTATACCTAATACAAGACTACATCCGGTCTAACATAAATTTTTTGACCACTTGTAAGCAGTAAGAGACTTATTAAGGTTCTATCATCTCGGCCGTAAACTGCCTCGGGAAGAATATTAAAATACCCTTAGAAACCTGCCAGTCCAACGTACATATCATAAGGCATTTCTGTTATTATATTTATGCTGAGTCATTGAGCTTTAAATTTTGTATAAAAAAGAATATCAATCTAAATTCATGTTTGCCAGAAATAGATTGTTCCATCTGCGGTAAATGTAGACGCATAATAAAATTTGTACATTTTTGTCTTTATTTACTTTTCTGACAGGCGATTGGTAGTACTCTACTGGCAAACTCGAAGTCTTCTGCCTGTGTATAACCATTGAAATTGCCGTACTTTAGGTAGGGAATATAGTCAGCTCTTTATTGGGCACTTGTCACAAGCTGCCCGCTTAGAGTCACTAAATTTAACGGCCGACTTCTAGTCCTCGCCACTTTTAGTGGTCTGCATTGCCAAACACTACCGAGCATATTGGTCACTTTATACATGATACAAGACTTCATCCGTTCTATCAATATTTTTTGACCACTTGTAAGCAGTAAGAGACTTTATTAAGCTTCTATAATCTCGGCTGTAAACTGCTTCGGGGAGAATATTAAAATGCCCTAGAACCCTGCCAGTCCAACGCACATATCACAAGGCATTTCCGTTATTACATTTATGATGAGTCATTGAATAGTAAATTTTGTATAAAAAAGAAAATCAATCTAAATTAATGTTTGCCAGAAATAGATTGTTCCATCTTCAGTAAATATAGACGCAGAATAAAATTTGTACATTTTTGTCTTTATTTACTTTTCTGACAGCCAATGGGTCGTACTCTACTGGCAAACTCAAAGTCTTTTGCCTGTGTATAACCATTGAAATTGCCGTACTTTAGGTAGGCAATATAGTCAGCTCTTTATTAGGCACTTGTCACAAGCTGCCCGTAAGAGTCACTAAATTTAACGGCCGACTTTCTACTCCTCGCCACTTTTAGTTGTCGGCATTGCCAAACACTACCGAGCATATTGATTACTTTATTCCTGATACAAGACAACATAGCACTACATCCGTTCTATCATGACTTTTTTTGACCACTTCTAAGCAGTAAGAGACTTTATTAAGCTTCTATCACCTCGGCCATAAACTGCCTCGGGGAAAAAATTAAAATGCCCTTAGAGCCCTGCCAGTCCAACGTACATATCACAAGGCATTTCCGTTATTACATTTATGCCGAGTCATTGAATGGTAAATTTTGTATAAAAAGAAAATCAATCTAAATTAATGTATGCCAGAAATAGATTGTCCATCTGCGGTAAATGTAGACGCAGAATAAAATTTGTACATTTTTGTCTTTATTTACTTTTCTGACAGGAGATGGGTTGTACTCTACTGCCAAACTCGAAGTGTTCTGCCTGTGTATAACCATTGAAATTGCCGTACTTTAGGTAGGGAATATAGTCAGCTCTTTATTGGGCACTTGTCACATGCTGCCTGCTAAGAGTCACTAAATTTAACGGCCGACTTTCTAGTCCTCGCCACTTTTAGTGGTCGGCATTGCCAAACACTACGAGCATATTTGTCATTTTATACCTGATACAAGACTACATCCGGTCTAACATAAATTTTTTGACCACTTCTAAGCAGTAAGAGACTTTATTAAGCTTCTATCATCTCGGCCGTAAACTGCCTCGGGAAGAATATTAAAATGCCCTTAGAACCCTGCCAGTCCAACGTACATATCACAAGGCATTTCCGTTATTACATTTATGCTGAGTCATTGAATGGTAAATTTTGTATAAAAAAGAAAATCAATCTAAATTAATGTTTGCCAGAAATAGATTGTTCCATCTGCGGTAAATGTAGACGCAGAATAAAATTTGTACATTTTTGTCTTTATTTACTTTTCTGACAGGCAATGGGTCGTACTCTACTGGCAAACTGGAAGTGTTCTGACTGTGTATAACCAATGTAATTGCCGTAATTTAGGTAGGGAATATAGTCAGCTCTTTATTAGGCACTTGTCACAAGCTGCCCGCTAAGAGTCACTAAAATTAACGGCCGACTTTCTAACCCTCGCCACTTTTTGTGGTCGTCATAGCCAAACACTACCGAGCATATTGGTCACTTTATACCTGATACAAGACTACATCCGTTCTATCATAAATTTTTGACCACTTGTAAGCAGTGAGAGACTTTATTAAGCTTCTATCATCTCGGCCGTAAACTGCCTCGGGGAGAATATTAAAATGCCCTTCGAACCCTGCCAGTCCAACGTACACATCACAAGGCATTTCCGTTATTATATTTATGCTGAGTCATAGAATGGTAAACTTTGTATACAAAGAACATCAATATAAATTCATGTTTGCCAGAAATAGATTGTCCCATCTTTGGTAAATATAGATGCAGAATAAAATTTGTACATTTTTGTCTTTATTTACTTTTCTGACAGGCGATGGGTAGTACTCTACTCTCAAACTCGAAGTCTTTTGCCTGTGTATAACCATTGAAATTGCCGTACTTTAGGTAGGGAATATAGTCAGCTCTTATTAGGCACTTGTCACAAGCTGCCCGCTAAGAGTCACTAAATTTAACGGCCGACTTTCTAGTCCTCGCCACTTTTAGTGGTCGGCATTGCCAAACACTACCGAGCATATTTGTCATTTTATACCTGATACAAGACTACATCCGGTCTATCATAAATTTTTTGACCACTTGTAAGCAGTAAGAGACTTTATTAAGCTTCTAACATCTCGGCCGTAAACTGCCTCGGGAAGAATATTAAAATACCCTTAGAAACCTGCCAGTCCAACGTACATATCACAAGGTATATCCGTTATTACATTTATGCCGAGTCATTGAATGGTAAATTTGTATAAAAAAGAAAATCAATCTAAATTAATGTATGCCAGAAATAGATTGTTCCATCTGCGGTAAATGTAGACGCAGAATAAAATTTGTACATTTTTGTCTTTATTTACTTTTCTGACAGGCGATGGGTTGTACTCTACTGCCAAACTCGAAGTCTTCTGCCTGTGTATAACCATTGAAATTGCCGTACTTTAGGTAGGGAATATAGTCAGCTCTTTATTGGGCACTTGTCACATGCTGCCTGCTAAGAGTCACTAAATTTAACGGCCGACTTTCTAGTCCTCGCCACTTTTAGTGGTCGGCATTGCCAAACACTACCGAGCATATTTGTCATTTTATACCTAATACAAGACTACATCCGGTCTAACATAAATTTTTGACCACTTGTAAGCAGTAAGAGACTTTATTAAGGTTCTATCATCTCGGCCGTAAACTGCCTCGGGAAGAATATTAAAATACCCTTAGAAACCTGCCAGTCCAACGTACATATCATAAGGCATTTCTGTTATTATATTTATGCTGAGTCATTGAGCTTTAAATTTGTATAAAAAAGAATATCAATCTAAATTCATGTTTGCCAGAAATAGATTGTTCCATCTGCGGTAAATGTAGACGCATAATAAAATTGTACATTTTTGTCTTTATTTACTTTTCTGACAGGCGATGGGTAGTACACTACTGGCAAACTCGAAGTCTTCTGCCTGTGTATAACCATTGAAATTGCCGAACTTTAGGTAGGGAATATAGTCAGCTCTTTATTGGGCACTTGTCACTAGCTGCCCGCTTAGAGTCACTAAATTTAACGGCCGACTTTCTAGTCCTCGCCACTTTTAGTGGTCTGCATTGCCAAACACTACCGAGCATATTGGTCACTTTATACATGATACAAGACTTCATCCGTTCTATCATAATTTTTTTGACCACTTGTAAGCAGTAAGAGACTTTATTAAGCTTCTATAATCTCGGCTGTAAACTGCTTCGGGAGAATATTAAAATGCCCTAGAACCCTGCCAGTCCAACGCACATATCACAAGGCATTTCCGTTATTACATTTATGATGAGTCATTGAATAGTAAATTTTGTATAAAAAAGAAAATCAATCTAAATTAATGTTTGCCAGAAATAGATTGTTCCATCTTCAGTAAATATAGACGCAGAATAAAATTTGTACATTTTTGTCTTTATTTACTTTTCTGACAGCCAATGGGTCGTACTCTACTGGCAAACTCAAAGTCTTTTGCCTGTGTATAACCATTGAAATTGCCGTACTTTAGGTAGGGAATATAGTCAGCTCTTTATTAGGCACTTGTCACAAGCTGCCCGCTAAGAGTCACTAAATTTAACGGCCGACTTTCTAGTCCTCGCCACTATTAGTTGTCGGCATTGCCAAACACTACCGAGCATATTGGTCACTTTATTCCTGATACAAGACAACATAGCACTACATCCGTTCTATCATGACTTTTTTTGACCACTTCTAAGCAGTAAGAGACTTTATTAAGCTTCTATCATCTCGGCCGTAAACTGCCTCGGGGAAAATATTAAAATGCCCTTAGAGCCCTGCCAGTCCAACGTACATATCACATGGCATTTCCGTTATTACATTTATGCTGAGTCATTGAATGGTAAATTTTGTATAAAAAAGAAAATCAATCTAAATTCATGTTTGCCAGAAATAGATTGTTCCATCTGCGGTAAATGTAGACGCAGAATAAAATTGTACATTTTTGTCTTTATTTACTTTTCTGACAGGCGATGGGTAGTACTCTACTGCCAAACTCGAAGTCTTCTGCCTGTGTATAACCATTGAAATTGCCGTACTTTAGGTAGGGAATATAGTCAGCTCTTATTGGGCACTTGTCACATGCTGCCTGCTAAGAGTCACTAAATTTAACGGCCGACTTTCTAGTCCTCGCCACTTTAGTGGTCGGCATTGCCAAACACTACCGAGCATATTTGTCATTTTATACCTGATACAAGACTACATCCGGTCTAACATAAATTTTTTGACCACTTGTAAGCAGTAAGAGACTTTATTAAGCTTCTATCATCTCGGCCGTAAACTGCCTCGGGAAGAATATTAAAATGCCCTTAGAACCCTGCCAGTCCAACGTACATATCACAAGGCATTTCCGTTATTACATTTATGCTGAGTCATTGAATGGTAAATTTTGTATAAAAAAGAAAATCAATCTAAATTAATGTTTGCCAGAAATAGATTGTTCCATCTGCGGTAAATGTAGACGCAGAATAAAATTTGTACATTTTTGTCTTTATTTACTTTTCTGACAGGCAATGGGTCGTACTCTACTGGCAAACTGAAGTGTTCTGACTGTGTATAACCAATGTAATTGCCGTAATTTAGGTAGGGAATATAGTCAGCTCTTTATTAGGCACTTGTCACAAGCTGCCCGCTAAGAGTCACTAAAATTAACGGCCGACTTTCTAACCCTCGCCACTTTTTGTGGTCGTCATAGCCAAACACTACCGAGCATATTGGTCACTTTATACCTGATACAAGACTACATCCGTTCTATCATAAATTTTTTGACCACTTGTAAGCAGTAAGAGACTTTATTAAGCTTCTATCATCTCGGCCGTAAACTGCCTCGGGGAGAATATTAAAATGCCCTTCGAACCCTGCCAGTCCAACGTACACATCACAAGGCATTTCCGTTATTATATTTATGCTGAGTCATAGAATGGTAAACTTTGTATACAAAAGAACATCAATATAAATTCATGTTTGCCAGAAATAGATTGTCCCATCTTTGGTAAATATAGATGCAGAATAAAATTTGTACATTTTTGTCTTTATTTACTTTTCTGACAGGCGATGGTAGTACTCTACTCTCAAACTCGAAGTCTTTTGCCTGTGTATAACCATTGAAATTGCCGTACTTTAGGTAGGCAATATAGTCAGCTCTTTATTGGGCACTTGTCACAAGCTGCCCGCTAAGAGTCACTAAATTTAACGGCCGACTTTCTACTCCTCGCCACTTTTAGTTGTCCGCATTGCAAAACACTACCGAGCATATTGGTCACTTTATTCCTGATACAAGACAACAAAGCACTACGTCCGTTCTATCATGACTTTTTTTGACCACTTCTAAGCAGTAAGAGACTTTATTAGCTTCTATCATCTCGGCCGTAAACTGCCTCGGGGAGAATATTAAAATGCCCTTAGAACCCTGCCAGTCCAACGTAAATATCACAAGGCATTTCCGTTATTACATTTATGCTGAGTCATTGAATGGTAAATTTTGTATAAAAAAGAAAATCAATCTAAATTAATGTTTGCCAGAAATAGATTGTTCCATCTGCGGTAAATGTAGACGCAGAATAAAATTTGTACATTTTTGTCTTTATTTACTTTTCTGACAGGCGATGGGTAGTACTCTACTGGCAAACTCGAAGTCTTTTGCCTGTGTATAACCATTGAAATTGCCGTACTTTAGGTAGGGAATATAGTCAGCTCTTTATTGGGCACTTGTCACAAGCTGCCCGCTAAGAGTCACTAAATTTAACGGCCGACTTTCTAGTCCTCGCCACTTTTAGTGGTCGGCATTGCCAAACACTACCGAGCATATTGGTCACTTTATACCTGATACAAGACTACATCCGTTCTATCATGACTTTTTTTGACCACTTCTAAGCAGTAAGAGACTTTATTAAGCTTCTATCATCTCGGCCGTAAACTGCCTCGTGGAGAATATTAAAATGCCCTTAGAACCCTGCCAGTCCAACGTACATATCACAAGGCATTTCCGTTACTACATTTATGCTGAGTCATTGAATGGTAAATTTTGTATAAAAAACAAAATCAATCTAAATTAATGTTTGCCAGAAAAACATTGTTCCATCTGCAGTAAATGTAGACGCAGAATAAAATTTGTACATTTTTGTCTTTATTTACTTTTCTGACAGGCAATGGGTCGTACTCTACTGGCAAACTCGAAGTCTTCTGCCTGTGTATAACCATTGAAATTGCCGTACTTTAGGTATTGAATATAGTCAGCTCTTTATTGGGCACTTGTCACAAGCTGCCCGCTAAGAGTCACTAAATTTAACGGCCGACTTTCTACTCCTCGCCACTTTTAGTTGTCGGCATTGCCAAATACTACCGAGCATATTGATCACTTTATCCTGATACAAGACAACATAGCACTACATCCGTTCTATCATGACTTTTTTTTACCACTTCTAAGCAGTAAGAGACTTTATTAAGCTTCTATCATCTCGGCCATAAACTGCCTCGGGGAAAATATTAAAATGCCCTTAGAACCCTGCCAGTCCAACGTACATATCACAAGGCATTTCCGTTATTACATTTATGCTGAGTCATTGAATGGTAAATTTTGTATAAAAAAGAAAATCAATCTAAATTAATGTTTGCCAGAAAGAGATTGTTCCATCTGCGGTAAATTAGACGCAAAATAAAATTTGTACATTTTTGTCTTATTTACTTTTCTGACAGGCAATGGGTCGTACTCTACTGGCAAACTCGAAGTCTTTTGCCTGTGTATAACCATTGAAATTGCCGTACTTTAGGTAGGCAATATAGTCAACTCTTTATCTGGCACTTGTCACAAGCTGCTCGCTAAGAGTCACTAAATTTAACGGCCGACTTTCTAGTCCTCGCCACTTTTAGTGGTCGGCATTGCCAAACACTACCGAGCATATTGGTCACTTTATACCTGATACAAGACTACATCCGTTCTATCATAACTTTTTTGACCACTTCTAAGCAGTAAGAGACTTTATTAAGCTTCTATCATCTCGGCCGTAAACTGCCTCAGGGAGAATATTAAAATGCCCTTAGAACCCTGCCAGTCCAACGTACATATCACAAGGCATTTCTGTTATTACATTTATGCTGAGTCATTGAATGTTAAATTTTGTATAAAACAGAAAATCAATCTAAATTCATGTTTGCCAGAAATAGATTGTTCCATCTGCGGTTAATGTAGACGCAGAATAAAATTTGTACATTTTTGTCTTTATTTACTTTTCTGACAGGCGATGGGTAGTACTCTACTGGCAAACTCGAAGTCTTCTGCCTGTGTATAACCATTGAAATTGCCGTACTTTAGGTAGGGAATATAGTCAGCTCTTTATTGGGCACTTGTCACAAGCTGCCCGCTAAGAGTCACTAAATTTAACGGCCGACTTTCTAGTCCTCGCCACTTTTAGTGGTCGGCATTGCCAAACACTACCGAGCATATTGGTCATTTTATACCTGATACAAGATTACATCCGTTCTATCATAACTTTTTGACCACTTGTAAGCAGTAAGAGACTTTATTAAGCTTCTATCATCTCGGCCGTAAACTGCCTCAGCGAAAATATTATATGCCTTTAGAACCCTGCCAGTCCAACCTACATATCACAAGGCATTTCCGTTACTACATTTATGCTGAGTCATTGAATGGTAAATTTTGTATAAAAAGAAAATCAATCTAGATTAATGTTTGCCAGAAATAGATTGTTCCATCTGCGGTAAATGTAGACGCAGAATAAAATTTGTACATTTTTGTCTTTATTTACTTTTCTGACAGGCAATGGGTCGTACTCTACTGGCAAACTCGAAGTGTTCTGACTGTGTATAACCATTGTAATTGCCGTACTTTATGTACGGAATATAGTCAGCTCTTTTTTGGGCACTTGTCACAAGCTGCCGATAAGAGTCACTAATTTAACGGCCGACTTTCTAACCCTCGCCACTTTTAGTGGTCGGCATTGCCAAACACTACCGAGCATATTGGTCATTTTATACCTGATACAAGACTAAATCCGTTCTATCATGACTTTTTTGGACCACTTGTAAGCAGTAAGAGACTTTATTAAGCTTCTATCATCTCGGCCGTAAACTGCCTCAGCGAAAATATTAAAATGCCTTTAGAACCCTGCCAGTCCAACCTACATATCACAAGGCATTTCCGTTACTACATTTATGCTGAGTCATTGAATGGTAAATTTTGTATAAAAAACAAAATCAATCTAAATTAATGTTTGCCAGAAATACATTGTTCCATCTGCGGTAAATGTAGACGCAGAATAAAATTTGTACATTTTTGTCTTATTTACTTTTCTGACAGGCAATGGGTCGTACTCTACTGGCAAACTGAAGTCTTCTGCCTGTGTATAACCATTGAAATTGCCGTACTTTAGGTAGGCAATATAGTCAGCTCTTTATTTTGCACTTGTCACAAGCTGCCCGCTAAGAGTCACTAAATTTAACGGCCGACTTTCTACTCCTCGCCACTTTTAGTTGTCCGCATTGCCAAACACTACCGAGCATATTGGTCACTTAAGGTGAAGGACGACGAATTCGGACGCGCACACGCTTTAGAACGTTTCTGCGCAGATTTAACTCCAGCCTGCCGCAAATGGGTTATTTTGTAGCGCATGTATTTAACATCACCTGTCATTGTTGAAATTGCACTTTTACCTAATTTTTTGACCCAGTCTCTTAGAAATACATGTGACCTATAACCTTGTCATATTTTGACCCCCTAGGAAGCTGGTTTTTATTCAATATGAGCGAAAAATTAACATTTCTCTCCCATTTATATGGCGCAAATTACCCATTCACCTGGAGATATTGTAAAAAGTAGCGTGGTGACACCCTTTTATTAAAAGTGTAAACTAAATGGTATTATTTCAGGAGTTTATTCGCCAAGTTTGGTCAAAATGACACCATCAAAGCGACAGGAAGAAAGTTCGAAAATTATGTAGTGATATAATTTCGATATCGTCATTTTGTAATCGATATTTATGTTAAAATTTCTTCACAAACATCATGAAAACTATACATTCGATAGATATGGATCTTAAGTCTTGGTATTTATTAAAATTAACTCATTTGCTAAGCGTTTTATGATTGCTTTCTTTAGTTTAAGTGAATTATATCATTTTTATTTATTTCTAACGACGCCATTTTAACGTCCGTTTCCATGGAAACAAGCGCAGTGACCCCCATTTTTTATTTCATTTTTGCACTTGCACAACTTCCAAGAATATTTGTGCAAAGTTTCAAGAAAATGACACCACAACTTAATTTTGACGTAATTCGTAGTACTTCACCTTAATTCCTGATACAAGACAACAAAGCACTACGTCCGTTCTATCATGACTTTTTTAACCACTTGTAAGCAGTAAGAGACTTTATTAAGCTTCTATCATCTCGGCCGTAAACTGCCTCAGGGAGAATATTATAATGCCCTTCGAACCCTGCCAGTCCAACGTACATATCACAAGGCATTTCCGTTATTATATTTATGCTGAGTCATAGAATGGTAAATTTTGTATAAAAAAGAACATCAATCTAAATTCATGTTTGCCAGAAATAGATTGTCCCATCTTTGGTAAATATAGACGCAGAATAAAATTTGTACATTTTTGTCTTTATTTACTTTTCTGACAGGCGATGGGTAGTACTCTACTCTCAAACTCGAAGTCTTTTGCCTGGTATAACCATTGAAATTGCCGTACTTTAGGTAGGTAATATAGTCAGCTCTTTATTGGGCACTTGTCACAAGCTGCCCGCTAAGAGTCACTAAATTTAACGGCCGACTTTCTACTCCTCGCCACTTTTAGTGGTCGGCATTGCCAAACACTACCGAGCACATTGGTCACTTTATTCCTGATACAAGACAACATAGCACTACATCCGTTCTATCATGACTTTTTTTGACCACTTCTAAGCAGTAAGAGACTTTATTAAGCTTCTATCATCTCGGCCGTAAACTGCCTCGGGGAGAATATTAAAATGCCCTTAGAACCCTGCCAGTCCAACGTAAATATCACAAGGCATTTCCGTTATTACATTTATGCTGAGTCATTGAATGGTAAATTTTGTATAAAAAAGAAAATCAATCTAAATTAATGTTTGCCAGAAATAGATTGTTCCATCTGCGGTAAATGTAGACGCAGAATAAAATTTGTACATTTTTGTCTTTATTTACTTTTCTGACATGCGATGGGTAGTACTCTACTGGCAAACTCGAAGTCTTTTGCCTGTGTATAACCTTTGAAATTGCCGTACTTTAGGTAGGGAATATAGTCAGATCTTTATTGGGCACTTGTCACAAGCTGCCCGCTAAGAGTCACTAAATTTAACGGCCGACTTTCTAGTCCTCGCCAATTTTAGTGGTCGGCATTGCCAGACACTACCGAGCATATTGGTCACTTTATACCGGATACAAGACTTTATCCGTTCTATCATGACTTTTTTTGACCACTTGTAAGCAGTAAGAGACTTTATTAAGCTTCTATCATCTCGGCCGTAAACTGCCTCCAGGAGAACATTAAAATGCCCTTAGAACCCTGCCAGTCCAACGTACATATCACAAGGCATTTCCGTTACTACATTTATGCTGAGTCATTGAATGGTAAATTTTGTATAAAAAACAAAATCAATCTAAATTAATGTTTGCCAGAAATACATTGTTCCATCTGCGGTAAATGTAGACGCAGAATAAAATTTGTACATTTTGTCTTTATTTACTTTTCTGACAGGCAATGGGTCGTACTCTACTGGCAAACTCGAAGTCTTCTGCCTGTGTATAACCATTGAAATTGCCGTACTTTAGGTAGGCAATATAGTCAGCTCTATTGGGCACTTGTCACAAGCTGCCCGCTAAGAGTCACTAAATTTAACGGCCGACTTTCTACTCCTCGCCACTTTTAGTTGTCGGCATTGCCAAATACTACCGAGCATATTGGTCACTTTATTCCTGATACAAGACAACATAGCACTACATCCGTTCTATCATGACTTTTTTTACCACTTCTAAGCAGTAAGAGACTTTATTAAGCTTCTATCATCTCGGCCATAAACTGCCTCGGGGAAAATATTAAAATGCCCTTAGAACCCTGCCAGTCCAACGTACATATCACAAGGCATTTCCGTTATTACATTTATGCTGAGTCATTGAATGGTAAATTTTGTAAAAAAAAGAAAATCAATCTAAATTAATGTTTGCCAGAAATAGATTGTTCCATCTGCGGTAAATGTAGACGCAAAATAAAATTTGTACATTTTTGTCTTTATTTACTTTTCTGACAGGCAATGGGTCGTACTCTACTGGCAAACTCGAAGTCTTTTGCCTGTGTATAACCATTGAAATTGCCGTACTTTAGGTAGGCAATATAGTCAACTCTTTATCTGGCACTTGTCACAAGCTGCTCGCTAAGAGTCACTAAATTTAACGGCCGACTTTCTAGTCCTCGCCACTTTTAGTGGTCGGCATTGCCAAACACTACCGAGCATATTGGTCACTTTATACCTGATACAAGACTACATCCGTTCTATCATAACTTTTTTGACCACTTCTAAGCAGTAAGAGACTTTATTAAGCTTCTATCATCTCGGCCGTAAACTGCCTCAGGGAGAATATTAAAATGCCCTTAGAACCCTGCCAGTCCAACGTACATATCACAAGGCATTTCTGTTATTACATTTATGCTGAGTCATTGAATTTTAAATTTTGTATAAAAAAGAAAATCAATCTAAATTCATGTTTGCCAGAAATAGATTGTTCCATCTGCGGTAAATGTAGACGCAGAATAAAATTTGTACATTTTTGTCTTTATTTACTTTTCTGACAGGCGATGGGTAGTACTCTACTGGCAAACTCGAAGTCTTCTGCCTGTGTATAACCATTGAAATTGCCGTACTTTAGGTAGGCAATATAGTCAGCTCTTTATTGGGCACTTGTCACAAGCTGCCCGCTAAGAGTCACTAAATTTAACGGCCGACTTTCTAGTCCTCGCCACTTTTAGTGGTCGGCATTGCCAAACACTACCGAGCATATTGGTGACTTTATACCTGATACAAGACTACATCCGTTCTATCATAACTTTTTTGACCACTTGTAAGCAGTAAGAGACTTTATTAAGCTTCTATCATCTCGGCCGTAAACTGCCTCAGCGAAAATATTAAAATGCCTTTAGAACCCTGCCAGTCCAACCTACATATCACAAGGCATTTCCGTTATTACATTTATGCTGAGTCATTGAATGGTAAATTTTGTATAAAAAAGAAAATCAATCTAGATTAATGTTTGCCAGAAATAGATTGTTCCATCTGCGGTAAATGTAGATGCAGAATAAAATTTGTACATTTTTGTCTTTATTTACTTTTCTGACAGGCAATGGGTCGTACTCTACTGGCAAACTCGAAGTGTTCTGACTGTGTATAACCATTGTAATTGCCGTACTTTATGTACGGAATATAGTCAGCTCTTTATTGGGCACTTGTCACAAGCTGCCCGATAAGAGTCACTAAATTTAACGGCCGACTTTCTAATCCTCGCCACTTTTAGTGGTCGGCATTGCCAAACACTACCGAGCATATTGGTCATTTTATACCTGATACAAGACTAAATCCGTTCTATCATGACTTTTTTGGACCACTTGTAAGCAGTAAGAGACTTTATTAAGCTTCTATCATCTCGGCCGTAAACTGCCTCAGCGAAAATATTAAAATGCCTTTAGAACCCTGCCAGTCCAACCTACATATCACAAGGCATTTCCGTTACTACATTTATGCTGAGTCATTGAATGGTAAATTTGTATAAAAAACAAAATCAATCTAAATTAATGTTTGCCAGAAATACATTGTTCCATCTGCGGTAAATGTAGACGCAGAATAAAATTTGTACATTTTTGTCTTATTTACTTTTCTGACAGGCAATGGGTCGTACTCTACTGGCAAACCTGAAGTCTTTTGCCTGTGTATAACCATTGAAATTGCCGTACTTTAGGTAGGCAATATAGTCAGCTCTTTATTTTGCACTTGTCACAAGCTGCCCGCTAAGAGTCACTAAATTTAACGGCGACTTTCTACTCCTCGCCACTTTTAGTTGTCCGCATTGCCAACACTACCGAGCATATTGGTCACTTAAGGTGAAGGACGACGAATTCGGACGCGCACCACGCTTTTAGAACGTTTCTGCGCAGATTTAACTCCAGCCTGCCGCAAATGGGTTATTTTGTAGCGCATGTATTTAACATCACCTGTCATTGTTGAAATTGCACTTTTACCTAATTTTTTGACCCAGTGTCTTAGAAATACATGTGACCTATAACCTTGTCATATTTTGACCCTAGGAAGCTGGTTTTTATTCAATATGAGCGAAAAATTAACATTCTCTCCCATTTATATGGCGCAAATTACCCATTCACCTGGAGATATTGTAAAAAGTAGCGTGGTGACACCCTTTTATTAAAAGTGTAAACTAAATGGTATTATTCAGGAGTTTATTCGCCAAGTTTGGTCAAAATGACACCATTCAAAGCGACAGGAAGAAAGTTCGAAAATTATGTAGTGATATAATTTCGATATCGTCATTTTGTAATCGATATTTATGTTAAAATTTCTTCACAAACATCATGAAAACTATACATTCGATAGATATGGATCTTAAGTCTTGGTATTTATTAAAATTAACTCATTTGCTAAGCGTTTTATGATTGCTTTCTTTAGTTTAAGTGAATTATATCATTTTTATTTATTTCTAACGACGCCATTTTAACGTCCGTTTCCATGGAAACAAGCGCAGTGACCCCATTTTTTATTTCATTTTTGCACTTGCACAACTTCCAAGAATATTTGTGCAAAGTTTCAAGAAAATGACACCACAACTTAATTTTGACGTAATTCGTAGTACTTCACCTTAATTCCTGATACAAGACAACAAAGCACTACGTCCGTTCTATCATGACTTTTTTTGACCACTTGTAAGCAGTAAGAGACTTTATTAAGCTTCTATCATCTCGGCCGTAAACTGCCTCGGGGAGAATATTAAAATGCCCTTCGAACCCTGCCAGTCCAACGTACATATCACAAGGCATTTCCGTTATTATATTTATGCTGAGTCATAGAATGGTAAATTTTGTATAAAAAAGAACATCAATCTAAATTCATGTTTGCCAGAAATAGATTGTCCCATCTTTGGTAAATATAGACGCAGAATAAAATTTCTACATTCTACATTTTTGTCTTTATTTACTTTTCTGACAGGCGATGGGTAGTACTCTACTCTCAAACTCGAAGTCTTTTGCCTGTGTATAACCATTGAAATTGCCGTACTTTAGGTAGGGAATATAGTCAGCTCTTTATTGGGCACTTGTCACAAGCTGCCCGCTAAGAGTCACTAAATTTAACGGCCGACTTTCTAGTCCTCGCCACTTTTAGTGTTCGGCATTGCCAAACACTACCGAGCATATTGGTCACTTTATTCCTGATACAAGACAACATAGCACTACATCCGTTCTATCATGACTTTTTTTGACCACTTCTAAGCAGTAAGAGACTTTATTAAGCTTCTAACATCTCGGCCGTAAACTGCCTCGGGGAGAATATTAAAATGCCCTTAGAACCCTGCCAGTCCAACGTACATATCACAAGGCATTTCCGTTATTACATTTATGCTGAGTCATTGAATGGTAAATTTTGTATAAAAAAGAAAATCAATCTAAATTCATGTTTGCCAGAAATAGATTGTTCCATCTGCGGTAAATGTAGACGCAGAATAAAATTTGTACATTTTTGTCTTATTTACTTTTCTGACAGGCGATGGGTAGTACTCTACTGGCAAACTCGAAGTCTTCTGCCTGTGTATAACCATTGAAATTGCCGTACTTTTGGTAGGGAATATAGTCAGCTCTCTATTGGGCACTTGTCACAAGCTGCCCGCTAAGAGTCACTAAATTTAAAGGCCGACTCTGTAGTCCTCGCCACTTTTAGTGGTCGGCATTGCCAAACACTACCGAGCATATTGGTCACTTTATTCCTGATACAAGATATCATAGCACTACCACCTGTGTTTTGCTGTAGCAACTAAGGAGGAAAGATACAACAAACAACTACTCCACCAAATCCAATATGGCGCTTTATACGTCTGAGCGCCCTCACACGGCCATTTTGAGAAATAACTATTTTACATTGCAAACCCAAACAAGAGATCTCTCTTTAAGACAAGATTTTTAGAACTTTAAAATCTCTTTGCTAATTTTATCTATCAGTAATTGAAGATCAGAGAATACAATTACACAATATGCCTGATAAATTCAAATTTTAAAATAGAAAAGACAAAAAAGACAAGAGTCATTGAGTAATTAAAATATTTTTAAACAATTTTTATTATGAAAATGCAACAATAAAATACAGATATTTCAATATTTTCTTATGCTAGAAAATACTTATCTCAACAATTCATAAAAAAAACTTTTGGCTTTCTTAAAACAATCTGCAACTCTGTAAATAAAAATATTTCTATATTTTTATTTTTATTTTTAAACCCTATACAGCATCTCTTTTTTCTGAAATATTTACATTCATGACTGTTTGCACTGATCAAAATTATGAAAAATCAATATAAATAAGGAAAATCAAATGTAAACAAACAAACAAACGAACAGAAAATAAAATTATATATATATATATATATATATATATATATATATATATATATATATATATATATATATATATATTATATATTTGTATATATACATATATATAATAATAATGAAAATAAAGGTGAAGATCTTGATAACCAAACCAACCAATTATTCAAAATTCAAAACAATTCTTTCAAAATATACCATAGTTGAGAGGAAACATAAAAGAAAAACTAAACATAGATATAAGATTCTGACCAACCTGTCTTTCGATATTATTTTTATTTGATGTCATAAGATAATGATGTTGTTATGCTTATGGAAATACGCTGAATCATCAGTGATTAGGAGTGCATCTGACATGTACCACAGTACGAATGCTTGGACAACTAATCATTTAGTATATGTCAATAAGCAGAACAACATAACTCAAACCATTAAACAAAAATACAATGTATAATGTCAAAAGTCGACAGCTTTGGCAGATGTAAAACAAATATAAGGAAATCAATGCACTGAAATAAAACAAAACAAAATCAAATACCCACCATTTACCCACCTTGAATGATTTCTCTGAAAGCAGAAAAGGAAGTAGAAGTTAGAATTATTCACTGTATACATTTTTAATTACATAATCACATTTATTTACATATTCTGTATTTATTATTCATTCATCATTGATATTATTATTATTATTTCTATTATTATTAAAGTTCATTTCAGACAATGTGTCCATATCAGCAATATATATATGTTACTCTGTTACTGATTCTACCGGGGTCTTTGGTACTTTTACATGCAATGGATTTGTCAGCACATGATGTTCTCGCACCATCAATTCCAATTTCTTCAACCTATTGTTACCCGGTACTTTACTGTATCTTTCCATACCCTTTCGTATTTCATGATGGATCACTTCAACACCCTGCTCCCCTAAAAAGCCAAGGCCAAACCCAGTTGTTTCTACTTGATTCACAGCGTGATCCTCAAGCATATGCATTTTAGGGGAAATGCTATCATCAGGAAAATGTTCCTGATAATACATCATGAGGTTGGAAATATTTGAACTCAGCATTGCAATATCTGCATCAGTAACTTTATGAGAAATGCTATAGAGATTGTGACAGGAAGCAAACTTGTCAAAGAGTGGCTTACAAAGACCGTATATCTTGGCTGCATCTTCTTTCAGCTCTGGGCAGATCCTCTCTGTGGTATTGATAATGCTCCTACACATTCGCTCAATGTTTTCAGCCTGAAATATAGATAATAAAGTCTTCAAGCAACAACATGATTAACTGCTTCATTATGCATTGTCTTTGTCCCTGTCTCTTATGCATCTGCCGGTATAACTCCTACAGTGACATGGGCAGGGACATTGGAAGAGACAGGCAGATAGACAGACATATCTCAACAGACAAATAGACAGACAGGCAGATGTAAAGTTGTAATCAAGTTTGATGTTAAACCTACTGTTAGTTAAATCTGACAAAAAAATGAAGCAGCTTTGAATTACTTCTTGTCTAACCTGTCTCCACCCTGTCTCTCTTTTTCTTTCTCTGTCAATATTCTGATAAATGGATGAGTTGCATACCTTACAACACTTGTTGACATGGTTGCCAATGAAAGCTTGCCCATGATATGTCTGCCGTCGTACACCAAAAGAGTTCAGTGTCTTGTCAACTGCCCTCACAACGTAGCCTGAATGTTTTGGCAACCTTGTTTGCAGTTCATCGGCTTCATTTATCTGAGAATCAAAATACAAAAAAAAAACACTGAAATAAACAGACTGTGCATTAGCACTTACACAGCAGTAGTGTGTTATATTGACTTTGTCATTTCATTCTGATGTTCAATGTCATTACTCACCTTAGCATTGGCTTCATCATGAAGTCCTTCCACTTTCTCCTGGATCTTCTTTATATCACTCAGTGACAGTGCACCACCTCTTCCACCAATATCGTCACCATCTTCTTCTTCTTCATCGTCATCATCATCAAGCATTGCCCTTTCGATGGTCTCAGTTAGAGCTTTAGCCTCATCTTGGAGTTCCTCTGCTTTGGTCTTCAGGCGCTGAATTTCCTCCACAGTTTCAACATAGTAATCAAAGCCAGCAGGCTTTAGTATTGGCTCATCAACATCTCCCTGCTCTCCTAAAGTTGTAATGATCTTAAAGTCTAGGGCAGCACACATATTCTCCATCATTGTGAAGAATTTGTAAAATAACCCTAGACTTATATGGAGTGCAGGGAGTGCAACCTAGAATTTTGAAATTGCTGGTATTAGTAAATGATATATGTAGTTGATGAATCAAGCTTACACTGACTAGTTGACTAACTATTGTGAATATATGGCCTATACAGATGTTATTAAAATAAACATGGAGGTGAATGATTCATCAATAATAAAAGTATTCTGTCTCTTTTTCATGTCCATATATATATATATATATATATATATATATATATATATATATATATGTGTGTGTGTGTGTGTGTGTGTGTGTGTGTGTATACATATACGTACATATCATATATACGTACATACATAAATACATACATACATATCACATGCAAGAAATGAAGGAAATCATTGCTGTTTTTCTGACAATTTCTTCAGCTTGTTTCAAATCTTTCAGTACACCCTCAATCCTGACAACTGCTGTATGTGTGTTAGGTCACTGTCATATTGAAAAAACACTCCAGAAATTAAGGCTTTGTCAACCACAATATTGAGGTAAATATTTCATGTTGTCAGACATGTTTACATTTATACCAACAAAAAACAGGGCTCAAAATTGATAATGCAATTGTTACACTAGACTACAAGTCCATTACCTTTGTATTTTGACTATAATGTTTCAAGTTGGATATTATGTACACATACCTTGTTCACAGGCACATTGAAGAGAGGTGGTCTAACACAATTGTAATGGTGCATGGCATTCTTTATATTACCACCAGTTGATATGAATTCATCATAGCACTGCTTAATTCCTGCAAGTGTGCGTCTCTTCATGGAGGAGAGGGGTCTGTCTTCTCTTGCTATGTTGGCCTGCTCTTTGGAAACTTCACACCACAAGCAGAAATATTTACCTGAAATTTGTGAAATTGTTGTATACAATACAGACAGGAAGAGATGATATCACTTATGTCCTGCAGCAGGAGGAATTTTACATGACTGGCATTATACTATGGCATGAGTTCAGACAAAAGCTTTACATCAGAGTGAAAAGTATCACAATTTTCATATTACTGGACTGTTTGAAAACTGACTTTCTTCAGAGACGTATATGTACTTAGATGGATACATGCAGCATTAAAAACTTAGGCTAGTAGAACAATTCTATACAATTGAAGTGAAACGGTAGAGTGAATTACATACCACTGGGCCCTGATAATCCATATGACTTAGTCAAATATTCATAGTCCCTGTCATCCAAACTACTATGGTCTTATTCCTGTAAGAAAATTAATGAAGCTATGATTTTTTGAAATGATTATGTATATTCATAAACTACATTATTACATTGTACTACTAATACTAATACTGCTAATACTAATACTACTGTTATGCATATGTCTATCCGTGTATGTGTGTGTGTGTGTGTGTGTGTGAGAGAGAGAGAGAGAGAGAGAGAGAGAGAGAGAGAGAGAGAGATATGCATGGACAAAGTTTTGATGGAGCTCTTATTGAGGGAGGTCTAGACTGTTGATAAGAGCAAAGTGATTTGAAAGAACTCCTGGAGCAAGACATAATACCAATACATGTTTTGGGGTGAATACAAGTAACTTCAAGGGCCAGTAACAGTAACTTTTTTATTTTTTCCTGTATTTTTGTTTTTAATGTCAACCATGATTTCTTGTTCCCCTCCAGTCAAAGTATGTTGATACACACAGTGTTCAGCTTGTCAACTCAGCTTTTCAATACATGCATATAGACTGCATTATTATTGTTTACAATGGAATTCTGAGCTTGACTAGAATTCAGAGGTAAACAATAACAATGCATCATACATGTATAGACAATGTGTTGACAAGCTAAATAGAGGGTGTTACACCATTCTTTTGTGAGTAGAATGAGAAATGAAAATTGACATTAAAAATAAAACATGAATTATCATCAAAAGTTAGTATTACTGACCCTTGAATTCATGAAAACAATATGTCACTTACTTCCACTTTGTACCATTCAGTTTATCTACTTGAGATTTATTGATTGCCAGTGCTGTTTCTAAATTATGGTATGAATCTGATGCTTCAAAGACATTCCAAATGACTGTATTTGTTGATGCATTTGGATTTTCAACATTGGCCACCTGATACACCATTTTCATGCTGCCCTGACCTTTGTCACCACCAATCTTCACCCAAACTTCATCACTTGGAATGCCATTATGCCATGTGAGTCTACCAGCTCTGCAAACAATTAACAGTATTATTTCAGAAACTTAACTATGTTGATCACATACAGTGGCAGCTACTTACTGTTTGCGGTGTTTGATGTGTATATTGGTTGTTAGCATGAACAATTCTAGTTGATAAACTTGTGTGATATTAGAAATAAAACTTCAATGTAAACAAATAAACGTCAGACTGTACTTACCTATCAAGATCAGTCAAATGTTGCAGAACCATATCTTTTAAGTCTACGCAGGCTACCAATGGAGCTAAGCGTACCTCTTGGCAGAGTTTACCTTGTATTCTCTCATTGAATACCATTGGCAGTAGTTCACTATGAAGTGGGACAAGCATACCAGCTGCTGCTCTTCGGTCTTTCACTTCACTTCCTATGTTGATGTGCCATGCCTTGAAGTAGCGCCTGAGTTTTCGTATTGCAGCCCATGTTGTGCCCATCGCTACCTTTAGGTGAAGCCCAGCACCAGGTGGTAGGTTTGGTCTGAGCCCAAGTAGTTCAAGCAGTTTCTCTCGCCGATGGTGTTTGAGTTCCTGACTCAACTGCAGCAGACTATCACCTCCACTTATGAGACTTCGATTTTCACTCAATCTCAACACTCGCTGCCTATTTGTTGTTGCCCCAGCTTTAGTGTTACACTTTCTAGCCATTGGTATATGTGTGAAACACATTGGCTTTAGGAATAACAAGACAAATGAAATCTTGTTCTGAAAGGTGACAGTCAAAATGTTTGTTGAGTTCGTGTTTTTTTCAAGGTCAATCTAATGTCAGAGAAATGTGTCATGTCAATGTGGTTCCATTGTTTGTTTAAGAGCACTTTTAAGCAATATAAACATACAAAAAGTGAATATGTAAATTGCCAATTTGAAAATTCACCAATGAGAGAAAAATCACAAAGGAAATAATTGACTGGAGGAAAATATTTAAGTCATCTGCATGCAAAGATTTTTCATGTCATTATTTTGTTACTCACCTGGCCTTTAGTTTTAAACCTCACCAATCCGGAGTCATCAGCCACAGCTGTCTTCAATTTCTTCTTCACCAGAGTTGTAGCTAGTATTTCATATTCTGGTCTCATATCAGTAGTTTTCTGCACTAGGTCATCCATGACAACTCTGACTGCTTTCAATGGGCAAATATCCCTCTGAACGAACGAATGTGTTTCTGGGACTTGCTCATTATGTGATGAATTTGGATCAAAAGCAGGTATGGAGGTAAGATGCGTTGAAGTTGTAAACGGGGCAGGTGATGTGTAACTGTGCTCTTCTGCAATAGCCCTATAAACACAGTCTTTGGTATGGGAGCGAAGGTCTTGAAGAGAGACAACTGTACAACATCCAACATTTGCATGGTCACACATCAAGTGCTGGCTGGACAGCAAATTTGAGAAAACTACAGGGGGACTGACAATATCCTCACACGAAATAACCACACGACAAACAGGACACGTCTGACTCTCAACGAACCATTGGCAAAGACATCCGCCACAAAACATGTGGGGTCCATCACAGAGAACTTGGATGGGCTCATCTATAATGTCTTTACAGATTGGGCACTCTAGCTCCTCACTAGCATTTTCAAACCTATGTCTCTGTAAAGGGATGATGGATTTTAGCATTTTTCCTGACCTTTCTTTCACTGCTGTTATTAAAACATTTGATGATGATCTGTTATTAGCGTTACCAGAGTTTCCTAACTTTCCTTCTTCCTTGCCTTTAATGTTTTCATCTTGTCTGTAACTTCGTGGTCTACCTCTATTCTTACAGTTCTTCTTTTTCATCCCTGCCTTACTTACTCTTTCACACAGCTCACACTTTCCTACCCTACAATGCTTGGTCCATTCTGCAACTTGTGTCCCTGGTCGAAACTTTTTTCCAAGTTTGGCTGCATTTTGCCATCTTAAAATGACTTGTTTGCAGGCGTGGCAGAAATGGCTCGGATGGACATCTGGTTGGTCATCATTAATGTCAACACCATAACACTGATTCAGCTCATTAATGAAATCAGAACACTGATAACGTGTGCCGCAAATTTTGATGGCGCATACACGGCATCGTTTTTTCACAATATCGACGTGAAATTCATATGACATTGCAGATTATGATAAATACTGAGTGGTAGCATTCGGAAATATACGACAAATTTTTCAAAACTGGCGCCAATATGACTTTTGGGAACTGTGTTATGGTGTAAACAACAGGGTAACCAAGGAAACATGCGTAATGGCTACGGAAAATCAGACAGAATCAAACACGCACTTTCAACATACCAAAAAAACGTCACGCGACAGAAAAAAACGTCATGATAAATGGCATGCAGACATGTCACGTATAAACCACACAGAACACATTGAAATCGGTTACATCGATTTAGAAATCGATTTACTACTAAAAATCTTTCGAAAAATACAGTCCATCGTAACGACTGACACTTACTTGGTTCGTAGTCCTATTATCCACCATGGCGAAATTAAAATGCATCGATCGCAATACAATACGGGTGTATTCGAGCAAATTGTCACAGCATCACGAGAAAACAAATGCAAATAGCTAAAACCAGCATGAAATTTCAGTTTTGATGATGTTTATAAACATTTTTACAAACCAAACTCCAAACAAAACGTGTACGTTCTGTTGGCCGTAAGCCCGCACAGTTGGGTGCCATATTGGAATGACGTTTAATTGTTCGTTACATGTTTGCTCAACCTAAGTTAAGGCGTCGCCCATAAACAAAACACAGGAGCTACATCCGTTCTATCATGACTTTTTTTGACCACTTCTAAGCAGTAAGAGACTTTATTAAGCTTCTATCATCTCGGCCGTAAACTGCCTCGGGAAAATATTAAAATGCCTTTAGAACCCTGCCAGTCCAACGTACATATCACAAGGCATTTCCGTTATTACATTTATGCTGAGTCATTGAATGGTAAATTTTGTATAAAAAAGAAAATCAATCTAAATTCATGTTTGCCAGAAATAGATTGTTCCATCTGCGGTAAATGTAGACGCAGAATAAAATTTGTACATTTTTGTCTTTATTTACTTTTCTGACAGGCGATGGGTAGTACTCTACTGGCAAACTCGAAGTCTTCTGCCTGTGTATAACCATTGAAATTGCCGTACTTTAGGTAGGGAATATAGTCAGCTCTTTATTGGGCACTTGTCACAAGCTGCCCGCTAAGAGTCACTAAATTTAACGGCCGACTTTCTAGTCCTCGTCACTTTTAGTGGTCGGCATTGCCAAACACTACCGAGCATATTGTAAATTTTGTATAAAAAAGAAAGTGCCCAATAAAGAGCTGACTATATTCCCTACCTAAAGTACGGCAATTTCAATTGTTGTACACAGGCAGAAGACTTCCAGTTTGCCAGTAGAGTACTACCCATCGCCTGTCAGAAAAGTAAATAAAGACAAAAATGTACAAATTTTATTCTGCGTCTACATTTACCGCAGATGGAACAATCTATTTCTGGCAAACATGAATTTAGATTGATTTTCATTTTTATACAAAATTTACCATTCAATGACTCAGCATAAATGTAATAACGGAAATGCCTTGTGATATGTACGTTGGACTGGCAGGGCTCTAAGGGCATTTTAATATTCTTCCCGAGGCAGTTTACGGCAGAGATGATAGAAGGTAAATAAAGTCTCTTACTGGTAAAAAGTGGTCAAAAAAAGTCATGATAGAACGGATGTTGTGCTATGTTGTCTTGTATCAAGAATAAGCGACCAATATGCTCGGTAGTGTTAGGCAATGCCGACCACTAAAGTGGCGAGGACTAGAAAGTCGGCCGTTAAATTTAGTGACTCTTAATGGGCAGCTAGTGACAATGCCCAATAAAGAGCTGACTATATTCCCTACCTAAAGTACGGCAATTTCAATTGTTATACACAGGCAGAAGACTTCGAGTTTGCCAGTAGAGTACTACCCATCGCCTGTCAGAAAAGTAAATAAAGACAAAAATGTAGCACTACCTCCGTTCTATAAAGACTTTTTTGACCACTTCTAAGCAGTAAGAGACTTTATTAAGCTTCTATCATCTCGGCCGTAAACTGCGTTGGGGAGAATATTAAAATGCCCTTAGAACCCTGCCAGTCCAACGTACATATCACAAGGCATTTCCGTTATTACATTTATGCTGAGTCATTGAATGGTAAATTTTGTATTAAAAAAGAAAATCAATCTAAATTCATGTTTGCCAGAAATAGATTGTTCAATCTGCGGTAAATGTAGACGCAGAATAAAATTTGTACATTTTTGTCTTTATTTACTTTTCTGACAGGCGATGGGTAGTACTCTACTGGCAAACTCGAAGTCTTCTGCCTGTGTATAACCATTGAAATTGCCGTACTTTAGGTAGGGAATATAGTCAGCATTTTATCGGGCACTTGTCACAAGCTGCCCACTAAGAGTCACTAAATTTAACGGCCGACTTTCTAGTCCTCGCCACTTTTAGTGGTCGGCATTGCCAAACACTACCGAGCATATTGGTCACTTTATTTCTGATACAAGACAACATAGCACTACATCCGTTCTATCATGACTTTTTTGACCACTTGTAAGCAGTAAGAGACTTTATTGAGCTTCTATCATCTCGGCCGTAAAGTACCTCGGGGAGAATATCAAAATGACCTTAGAACCCTGCCAGTCCAACGTACATATCACAAGCCATTTCCTTTATTACATTTATGCCGAGTCATTGAATGGTAAATTTTGTATTAAAAAAGAAATTCAATCTAAATTCATTTTTGCCAGAAATAGATTGTTCAATCTGCGGTTAATGTAGACGCAGAATAAAATTTGTACATTTTTGTCTTTATTTACTTTTTTGACAGGCGATGGGTAGTACTCTACTGGCAAACTCGAAGTCTTCTGCCTGTGTATAACCATTGAAATTGCCATACTTTAGGTAGGGAATATAGTCAGCTCTTTATCGGGCATTTGTCACAAGCTGCCCGCAAAGAGTCACTAAATTTAACGGCCGACTTTCTAGTCCTCGCCACTTTTACTGGTCGGATTTGCCAAACACTACCGAGCATATGGTCACTTTATTCCTGATACAAGACAACATAGCACTACATCCGTTCTATCAAGACTTTTTTGACCACTTCTAAGCAGTAAGAGACTTTATTAAGCTTCTATCATCTCGGCCGTAAACTGCGTCAGGGAGAATATTAAAATGCCCTTAGAACCCTGCCAGTCTAACGTACATATCACAAGGCATTTCCTTTATTACATTTATGCTGAGTCATTGAATGGTAGACTTTGTATTAAAAAAGAAAATCAATCTAATTTCATGTTTGCCAGAAATAGATTGTTCCATATGCGGTAAATGTAGACGCAGAATAAAATTTGTACATTTTGTCTTTATTTACTTTTCTGACAGGCGATGGGCAGTACTCTACTGGCAAACTCGAAGTCTTCTGCCTGTGTATAACCATTGAAATTGCCGTACTTTAGGTAGGGAATATAGTCAGCTCTTTATCAGGCACTTGTCACAAGCTGCCCGCTAAGAGTCACTAAATTTAACGGCCGACTTTCTAGTCCTCGCCACTTTTAGTGGTCGGCATTGCCAAACACTACCGAGCATATTGGTCACTTTATTCCTGATACAAGACACATAGCACAACATCTGTTCTATCATGACGTTTTTGACCACTTGTAAGCAGTAAGAGACTTTATTGAGCTTCTATCATCTCGGCCGTAAAGTACCTCGGGAGAATATCAAAATAACCTTAGAACCCTGCCAGTCCAACGTACATATCACAAGGCATTTCCGTTATTACATTTATGCTGAGTCATTAAATGGTAAATTTTGTATAAAAAAGAAAATCAATCTAAATTCATGTTTGCCAGAAATAGATTGTTACATCTTCGGTAAATGTAGACGCAGAATAAATTTGTACATTTTTATCTCTATTTACTTTTCTGACAGGCGATGGGTAGTACTCTACTGGCAAACTGGAAGTGTTCTGCCTGTGTATAACCATTGAAATTGCCGTACTTTAGGTAGGGAATATAGTCAGCTCTTTATTGGGCACTTGTGACAAGCTGCCCGCTTAAGGTCACTAAATTTAACGGCCGACTTTCTAGTCCTCGCCACTTTTACTGGTCGGCATTGCCAAACACTACCGAGCATATTCGTCACTTTATTCCTGATACAAGACAACATAGCACTACATCCGTTCTATCAAGACTTTTTTGACCACTTCTAAGCAGTAAGAGACTTTATTAAGCTTCTATCATCTCGGCCGTAAACTGCGTCAGGGAGAATATTAAAATGCCCTTAGAACCCTGCCAGTCCAACGTAAATATCACAAGGCATTTCCTTTATTACATTTATGCTGAGTCATTGAATGGTAGACTTTGTATTAAAAAAGAAAATCAATCTAATTTCATGTTTGCCAGAAATAGATTGTTCCATATGCGGTAAATGTAGACGCAGAATAAAATTTGTACATTTTTGTCTTTATTTACTTTTCTGACAGGCGATGGGCAGTACTCTACTGGCAAACTCGAAGTCTTCTGCCTGTGTATAACCATGAAATTGCCGTACTTTAGGTAGGGATTATAGTCAGCTTTTTATCAGGCACTTGTCACAAGCTGCCCGCTAAGAGTCACTAAATTTAACGGCCGACTTTCTAGTCCTCGCCACTTTTAGTGGTCGGCATTGCCAAACACTACCGAGCATATTGGTCACTTTATTCCTAATACAAGACAACATAGCACAACATCTGTTCTATCATGACGTTTTTGACCACTTGTAAGCAGTAAGAGACTTTATTGAGCTTCTATCATCTCGGCCGTAAAGTACCTCGGGGAGAATATCAAAATAACCTTAGAACCCTGCCAGTCCAACGTACATATCACAAGGCATTTCCGTTATTACATTTATGCTGAGTCATTGAATGGTAAATTTGTATAAAAAAGAAAATCAATCTAAATTCATGTTTGCCAGAAATAGATTGTTACATCTTCGGTAAATGTAGACGCAGAATAAAATTTGTACATTTTTATCTTTATTTACTTTTCTGACAGGCGATGGGTAGTACTCTACTGGCAAACTCAAAGTCTTCTGCCTGTGTATAACCATTGAAATTGCCGTACATTAGGTAGGGAATATAGTCAGCTCTTTATTGGGCACTTGTGACAAGCTGCCCGCTTAAGGTCACTAAATTTAACGGCCGACTTTCTAGTCCTCGCCACTTTAGTGGTCGGCATTGCCAAACACTACCGAGCATATTGGTCACTTTATTCCTGATACAAGACAACATAGCACTACATCTGTTCTATCATGACTTTTTTTGACCACTTCTAAGCAGTAAGAGACTTTATTAAGCTTCTATAATCTCGGCCGTAAACTACCTCAGGGAGAATATTAAAATGCCCTTACAACCCTGCCAGTCCAACGTACATATCACAAGGCATTTCCGTTATTACATTTATGCTGAGTCATTGAATGGTAAATTTTGTATAAAAAAGAAAATCAATCTAAATTCATGTTTGCCAGAAATAGATTGTTCCATCTGCGTTAAATGTAGACGCAGAATAAAATTTGTACATTTTTGTCTTTATTTACTTTTCTGACAGGCGATGGGTAGTACTCTACTGCCAAACTCGAAGTCTTCTGCCTGTGTATAACCATTGAAATTTCCGTACTTTAGGTAGGGAATATAGTCAGCTCTTTATTGGGCATTTGTCACAAGCTGCCGCTAAGAGTCACTAAATTTAATGGCCGACTTTCTAGCCGTCGCCACATTTAGTGGTCGGCATTGCCAAACACTACCGAGCATATTGGTCACTTTATTCCTGATACAAGACAACATAGCACTACATACGTTCTATCATGACTTTTTTTGACCACTTCTAAGCAGTAATAGACTTTATTAAGCTTCTATCATCTCGGCCGTAAACAGCCTCCGGGAGAATATTAAAATGGCCTTAGAACCCTGCCATTCCAACGTACATATCACAAGGCATTTCCGTTATTAAAATTTATGCTGAGTCACTGAATGGTAAATTTTGTATAAAAAAGAAAATCAATCTAAATTCATGTTTGCCAGAAATAGATTGTTCCATCTGCGGAAAATGCAGACGCAGAATATGATTTGTATATTTTTGTCTTTATTTACTTTTCTGACAGGCGATGGGTAGTACTCTACTGGCAAACTCGAAGTCTTCTGCCTGTGTATAACCATTGAAATTGCCGTACATTAGGTAGGGAATATAGTCAGCTCTTTATTGGGCACTTGTCACAAGCTGACCGCTAAGAGTCACTAAATTTAACGGCCGACTTTCTAGTCCTCGCCACTTTTATTCCTGATACAAGACAACATAGCACTACATCCGTTCTATCATGACTTTTTTTGACCACTTCTAAGCAGTAAGAGACTTTATTAAGCTTCTATCATCTCGGCCGTAAACTGCCTCAGGGAGAATATTAAAATGCCCTTAGAACCCTGCCAGTCCAACGTACATATCACAAGGCATTTCCGTTATTACATTTATGCTGAATCATTGAATGGTAAATTTTGTATAAAAAAGAAAATTAATCTAAATTCATGTTTGCCAGAAATAGATTGTTTCATCTGCCGTAAATGTAGATGCAGAATAAAATTTGTACATTTTTGTCTTTATTTACTTTTCTGACAGGCGATGGGTAGTACTCTACTGGCAAACTCGAAGTGTTCTGCCTGTGTATAACCATTGAAATTACCGTACTTTAGGTAGGGAATATAGTCAGTTCTTTATTGGGCACTTGTCACTAGCTGCCCGCTAAGAGTCACTAATTTAATGGCCAACTTTCTAGTCCTCGCCATTTTTAGTGGTCGGCATTGCCAAACACTACCGAGCATATTGGTCACTTTATTCCTGATACAAGACAACATAGCACTACATCCGTTCTATCATGACTTTTTTGACCACTTCTAAGCAGTAAGAGACTTTATTAAGCTTCTATCATCTCGGCCGTAAACTGCCTCGGGGAGAATATTAAAATGCCCTTGGAACCCTGCCAGTCCAACGTACATATCACAAGGTATTTCCGTTATTACATTTATGCTGAGTCATTGAATGGTAAATTTTGTATAAAAAGAAAATCAATCTAAATTCATGTTTGTCAGAAATAGATTGTTCCATCTGCGGTAAATGTAGACGCAGAATAAAATTTGTACATTTTTGTCTTTATTTACTTTTCTGACAGGCGATGGGTAGTACTCTACTGGCAAACTCGAAGTCTTCTGCCTGTGTATAACAATTGAAATTGCCGTACTTTAGGTAGGGAATATAGTCAGCTCTTTATTGGGCACTTGTCACAAGCTGCCCACTAAGAGTCACTAAATTTAACGGCCGACTTTCTAGTCCTCGCCACTTTTAGTGGTCGGCATTGCCAAACACTACCAAGCATATTGGTCGCTTATTCTTGATACAAGACATCATAGCACAACATCCGTTCTATCATGACTTTTTTGACCACTTTTTACCAGTAAGAGACTTTATTTACCTTCTATCATCTCGGCCGTAAACTGCCTTGGGGAGAATATTAAAATGCCCTTGGAGCCCTGCCAGTCCAACGTACATATCACAAGGCATTTCCGTTATTACATTTATGCTGAGTCATTGAATGGTAAATTTTGTATAAAAATGAAAATCAATCTAAATTCATGTTTGCCAGAAATAGATTGTTCCATCTGCGGTAAATGTAGACGCAGAATAAAATTTGTACATTTTTGTCTTTATTTACTTTTCTGACAGGCGATGGGTAGTACTCTACTGGCAAACTCGAAGTCTTCTGCCTGTGTATAACAATTGAAATTGCCGTACTTTAGGTAGGGAATATAGTCAGCTCTTTATTGGGCACTTGTCACAAGCTGCCCGCTAAGAGTCACTAAATTTAACGGCCGACTTTCTAGTCCTCGCCACTTTTAGTGGTTGGCATTGCCAAACACTACCGAGCATATTGGTCACTTTATTCCTGATACAAGACAACATAGCACTACATCCGTTCTATCATGACTTTTTTGACAACTTCTAAGCAGTAAGAGACTTTATTAAGCTTCTATCATCTCGGCCGTAAACTGCCTCAGGGAGAATATTAAAATGCTTTTAGAACCCTGCCAGTCCAACGTACATATCACAAGGCATTTCCGTTATTACATTTATGCTGAGTCATTGAATGGAAAATTTTGAATAAAAAGAAAATCAATCTAAATTCGTGTTTGCCGGAAATAGATTGTTCCATCTGCGGGAAGTGTAGACGGACAATAAAATGTGTACATTTTTGTCTTTATTTACTTTTCTAACAAGCGATGGGTAGTACTCTACTGGCAAACTTGAAGTCTTCTGCCTGTGTATAACATTGAAATTGCCGTACTTTAGGTAGGGAATATAGTCAGCTTTTTATTCGGCACTTGTGACAAGCTGCCCGATAAGAGTCACTAAATTTAACGGCCGTCTTTCTAGTCTTCGCCACTTTTAGTGGTCGGCATTGCCAAACACTACCCAGCATATTAGTCGCTTATTCCTGATACACGCACATAGCACAACATCCGTTCTATCATGAGTTTTTTGACCACTTTTACCAGTAAGAGACTTTATTAAGCTTCTATCATCTCGGCCGTAAACTGCCTCAGGGAGAATATTAAAATGCCCTTAGAACCCTGCCAGTCCAACGTACATATCACAAGGCATTTCCGTTATTACATTTATGCTGAGTCATTGAATGGTAAATTTTGTATAAAAAAGAAAATCAATCTAAATTCATGTTTGCCAGAAATAGATTGTTCCATCTGCGGTAAATGTAGACGCAGAATAAAATTTGTACATTTTTGTCTTTATTTACATTTCTGACAGGCGATGGGTAGTACTCTACTGGCAAACTCAAAGTCTTCTGCCTATGTATAACCATTGAAATTGCCGTACTTTACGTAGGGAATATAGTCAGCTCTTTATTGGGCACTTGTCACAAGCTGCCCGCTAAGAGTCACTAAATTTAACGGCCGACTTTCTTGTCCTCGCCACTTTTAGTGGTCGGCATTGCCAAACACTACCGAGCATATTGGTCACTTTATTCCTGATACAAGACAACACAGCACTACATCCATTCTATCATGACTTTTTTTGATCTCTTTTAAGCAGTAAGAGACTTTATTAAGCTTCTATCATCTCGGCCGTAAACTGCCTCGGGGAGAATATTAAAATGCCCTTAGAACCCTGCCAGTCCAACGTACATATCACAATTCATTTCCGTTATTACATTTATGCTGAGTCATTGAATGGTAAATTTTGTATAAAAAAGAAAATCAATCTAAATTCATGTTTCGCAGAAAGAGATTGTTCCATCTGCGGTAAATGTAGACGCAGAATAAAATTTGTACATTTTTGCCTTTATTTACTTTTCTAACGGGCGATTGTAGTACTCTACTGGCAAACTCAAAGTCTTCTGCCTGTGTATAACCATTGAAATTGCCGTACTTTAGGTAGGGAATATAGTCAGCTCTTTATTGGGCACTTGTCACAAGCTGCCCGCTAAGAGTCACTAAATTTAACGGCCGACTTTCTAGTCCTCGCCACTTTTAATGGTCGGTATTGCCAAACACTACCGAGCATATTGGTCACTTTATTCCTGATACAAGACAACATAGCACTACATCCGTTCTATCATGACTTTTTTGACCACTTCTAAGCAGTAAGAGACTTTATTAAGTTTCTATCATCTCGGCCGTAAACTGCCTCGGGGAGAATATTAAAATGCCCTTAGAATCCTGCAAGTCCAACGTACATATCACAAGATATTTCCGTTATTACATTTAAGCTGAGTCATTGAATGTACATTTGTATAAAAAAGAAAATCAATCTAAATTATGTTTGCCAGAAATAGATTGTTCCATCTGCGGTTAATGTAAATGCAGAATAAAATTTGTACATTTTTGTCTTTATTTACTTTTCTGACAGGCGATGGGTAGTACTCTACTGGCAAACTCGAAGTCTTCTGCCTGTGTATAACCATTCAAATTGCCATACTTTAGGTAGGGAATATAGTCAGCTCTTTATTGGGCATTTTCACAAGCTGCCCGCTAAGAGTCACTAAATTTAACGGCCGACTTTCTAGTCCTCGCCACTTTTAGTGGTCGGCATTGCCAAACACTACCGAGCATATTGGTCACTTTATTCCTGATACAAGACAACATAGCACTACATCCGTTCTATCATGACTTTTTTTGACCACTTCTAAGCAGTAAGAGACTTTATTAAGCTTCTATCATCTCGGCCGTAAACTACCTCGGGGAGAATATTAAATGCCCTTAGAACCCTGCCAGTCCAACATACATATCACAAGGCATTTCCGTTATTACATTTATGCTGAGTCATTGAATGGTAAATTTTGTATAAAAAAGAAAATCAATCTAAATTCATGTTTGCCAGAAATAGATTGTTCCATCTGCGGTAAATGTAGACGCAGAATAAAATTTGTACATTTTTGTCTTTATTTACTTTTCTGACAGGCGATGGGTAGTACTCTACTGGCAAACTTGAAGTCTTCTGCCTGTGTATAACCATTGAAATTGCCGTACTTTAGGTAGGGAATATAGTCAGCTCTTTATTGGGCACTTGTCACAAGCTGCCCGCTAAGAGTCACTAAATTTAACGGCCGACTTTCTAGTCCTCGCCACTTTTATTCCTGATACAAGACAACATAGCACTACATCTGTTCTATCATGACTTTTTTTGACCACTTCTAAGCAGTAAGAGACTTTATTAAGCTTCTATCATCTCGGCCGTAAACTGCCTCGGGGAGAATATTAAAATGCCCTTAGAACCCTGCCAGTCCAACGTACATATCACAAGGCATTTCCGTTATTACATTTATGCTGAGTCATTGAATGGTAAATTTTGTATAAAAAAGAAAATCAATCTAAATTCATGTTTGCCAGAAATAGATTGTTCCATCTGCGGTAAATGTAGATGCAGAATAAAATTTGTACATTTTTGTCTTTATTTACTTTTCTGACAGGCGATGGGTAGTACTCTACTGGCAAACTCGAAGTCTTCTGCCTGTGTATAACCATTGAAATTGCCGTACTTTAGGTAGGGAATATAGTCAGCTCTTTATTGGGCACTTGTCACTAGCTGCCCGCTAACACTGCATGAAAACCCAATAATTCAGATAAATTCACATTAGTTAGTTGCCTGTATTATAGTATAATACACGTGAATTCACATGAATCCACATGAATACAGGCTTGCTGTATACAAAGAATGGATTCTTGACTGTATTCATCTGTATATGCACTCTTAAGCTAAAATACAGGCAATAATCCATGTTAATACAGTAAGTATTATAGGGTTTTATGCAGTGTATGAGTCACTAAATTTAACGGCCGACTTTCTAGTCTTCGCCACTTTTAGTGGTCGGCATTGCCAAACACTACCGAGCATATTGGTCACTTATTCCTGATACAAGACAACATAGCACTACATCTGTTCTATCATGACTTTTTTGACCACTTTTAAGCAGTAAGAGACTTTATTAAGCTTCTATCATCTCGGCCGTAAACTGCCTCGGGGAGAATTTTAAAATGCCCTTAGAACCCTGCCAGCCAATGTACATATCACAAGGCATTTCCGTTATTACATTTATGCTGAGTCATTGAATGGTAAAATTTTGTATAAAAATGAAATCAATCTAAGTTCATGTTTGCCAGAAATAGATTGTTCCATCTGCGGTAAATGTAGACGCAAAATAAAATTTGTACATTTTTGTCTTCATTTACTTTTCTGACAGGCGATGGGTAGTACTCTACTGGCAAACTCAAAGTCTTCTGCCTGTGTATAACCATTGAAATTGCCTTACTTTAGATAGGGAATATAGTCAGCTCTTTATTCGGCACTTGTCACAAGCTGCCCGCTAAGAGTCACTAATTTAACGGCCGACTTTCTAGTCCTCGCCACTTTTAGTGGTCGGCATTGCCAAACACTACCGAGCATATTGGTCACTTTATTCCTGATACAAGACAACATAGCACTACATCCGTTCTATCAAGACTTTTTTTGACCACTTCTAAGCAGTAAGAGACTTTATTAAGCTTCTATCATCTCGGCCGTAAACTGCGTCAGGGAGAATATTAAAATGCCCTTAGAACCCTGCCAGTCCAACGTACATATCACAAGGCATTTCCGTTATTACATTTATGCTGAGTCATTGAATGGTAAATTTTGTATAAAAAAGAAAATCAATCTAAATTCATGTTTGCCAGAAATAGATTGTTCCATCTGCGGTAAATGTAGACGCAGAATAAAATTTGTACATTTTTGTCTCTATTTACTTTTCTGACAGGCGATGGGTAGTACTCTACGGTCAAACTCAAAGTCTTTTGCCTGTGTATAACCATTGAAATTGCCATTCTTTAGGTAGGAATATAGTCAGCTCTTTATTGGGCATTTGTCACAAGCTGCCCGCAAAGAGTCACTACACTCTGATCTCAGCCTATGCAAATACCTTGAATCCTTATGACTGAGAGCCTCGTTTTCACTTCAATACAATATGGCGGCCCCCAGAAAACTTATAACCTACATGTCGGCATGAAAAGGGGTGTACACGCTTTGATTTTGGACAATAAGGTTTGTTTTCCTTCATTTATCGTCAAAATGGATGGTATCTTCCTTTTTATGATGTTAATTTTAGCCTCAATAAATTATTTTCAAATCCTGCATACCCGCGATGTTGCTGTCACTCGATCGTACGATGTATTTGCTTGGAATGTTCATGTTGAAGAAATGATACAGAAGTTAGGGAGTCTTGAGCAGAGCCCAATCAGGGATATTTCTCAAGCCCTGTGTATAAGCTATAGCTGTGCCAAGTTTGGTTTGTCCACGGCGAAGCACATTGACGCGGGGCAGTGTTGAACGTAGCCTCCCAAGCTACATGCTATATGTATAGGACCTATAACACGTCCGAAACATGCTGACGCCCAACTACGTACACGGATAAAATCACAGTCTCTCCGGGCTGTGATCAAATAAAGTAAATAATTTACAGTTCAGACAATCTTGGAGAGATAAAAACCTGACTCTGACGATGGATAATCGTGTATTTTAGAGATTAACCCCGATAAATGGCGAACAGTAATGTACATAGACAGTGTGTACACACAGTGAATAAGATGATGACTGAGGTCACGGTGTCCCCTACATTTACCCACAGTGTTGTTGTACACTAGTCCACAATCGCTATCTAATATGTATTGATTTGTCATGTGACAATTTTTTTAGACACAATTTACCATTTTTAACGATTTGTTATTTCTGATATATATTTTTTTCAATCATTTTAAAAGTTTTCACATTTTGCTGGCCTTTCATATAGTGCTACATTTATTTCTCTAACTCCATGTCTGAATCATCACTGTAATTATCTGTATTATTTTCATGATCATCTGTTGTATTTTCTGGTAAGTCTTCCTCTGGTAATTGATACTCCTGTTCTACCTCTTCTAACTCTACAATGTCAGCATTAGTTTCAAAGGTGTCCACCATTTCTTCATTTACTATCATATCTAGTATACATTCTTCATTTATTCTTGCAAAGCTACTTCTGCTAGTGTTTTCACTACTTGTAATATTTTCACAATTTGTACATCTACACCCTGGTCCACAATTGATTTCCTTTTTCTTACATGAACATTGTTTGTTTTTGCAGCCACCTTTACAACCACATCCTTTTGTCAAAAAAGCAACATTACCTCGTACCATTTCTAGATTGTCATCTGTATCCCAAATGATGTTGAGTTTATTGCCTTCGACTGTAAATCCATGTTCACAATAATTTGGAAGTTCCATCTTTTTTTTGTGAGCCTGACCCATAACTTGTGTACGAAACAAACCCGCAACCAGTGAAATTTAAGTGCAGAAGGATTTGGAATACATTCTTCCTCTCCCTTGTTCTAACCAGAATGGTATTCCGTATTTCATTTAGCCATTTGTTATGTAAATCTAGATGGTTGAGATCATGGTTGTTTGCTTTCAAAGATTTATACAAATCTTCAGGGCCTGTGTAGTCCTGTGCAAATTCACTGTTAATTTTTTTGTAATAAGAACAGCCAACAAGTCTATAAAAAGCCATTAAACCGTTAGAGCCTTCTTTGTCAGCTAATGTAATTTCACCTGTACCTGAAATAAAAGGTGCATACTGAAAAAATGTGTTCAAAAAAGCAGCTTTCCCGATGCCCACAAAAAAAGAAATGTAATCACAGCCAGTTGATATGTAGATTGTTTGAAGGATGTCATTCTTTTGGCAATCAGTAATTTGTGATAAATCAGGATCCCTTGATACAGAATCACTCAGTTTATTAAAATTCAAGTAAGATAAATCTCCTATTCTAGAACTAAGTTGTATATAGATTTTTTTTTCTTGATATTGTCCATGGTCATCTACATATTGCAGTTCACCAGATGCCAAGTATGGCAACCCAATGTGGTAGGTATCTGTGTCTGGAGAAAATACAAGAATTTTGTTGCTTGATGATTTCACAACATGCAACCAAATTCTTGTATCTGTCTCTTCGTGATTGCAACTAAAGACCGGAGTATAATTTGCCTCCTGTAATTCTCTATTTATTAAAAAGGCTTTGTCCCTGTCTTCTCCATCAAAACCACCTACTACCAGAAATTCCTGACTGCCCACAAGCAATGATTTGACAATTCCAGGCATTTCTCTACACATTAACTGTATCAGCAGTCTTTTGTTGCTTCGTTCATGAAGAAATGTTTGCCAAGCTTCTTTTGGTAAGGGCGTTTCCAGAGAGAGAGTTTCATAGACCTTGCATTTCTTTTTATTGTCAGAGTCTCTTCTTCCCCTTTCCAAAGTTTTAGGGCTGGGTTTAGAGTCTGATAATGAATTGGGGTCATCAAACAGAAGGTGTACACTTGTTGACTGTTTCCGAAAATAAGGAGATATCCAACGTCTAACAATATACAAAAAGTAGTCTTTGAAAGTTTTATGATGACTCCTGATAGGGGCAGACTGAATAATAAACATGCCTTCTAGTATGACCAAGTCAGGTTTCCAGTCCACTGGAAGAGCTTCTACAATAATGTTTTCTTTCTCATACCTGGCCTTTAACACCTTTGTAGTGTTTGACTTGGTGCCTTGATGGTACATATTACCATCAGCAGTACAAATTGCCCTAGGGAGGGGAACGAATTGTTTAAAGCTGTCTATGGGTAAGCCAGTCTTAATTGAATGGGAAATTTGTTTTCTCAAACACAGATCTACAATTTTACGGTCCTGGTCAGCTGTGCGAATTTTTTTTCTGACAGTCCTTATTGCAGAAAATGTTTTCAATTTTTTCCTACGAACCGGTGCAATTGTACTTGGCTCTTTGAGTAATCGTGCAGATATGAATGTTTGTAGTGCTGTTACACCTGTGTCATAATATGACACAAGGTCTTCATACACAGAACCAGTGGCAATTTCATTTGAGAATAACTTTATGAGCCCCCTATTGGCTGTCATACAATAAGAAAATACATCAGTTTCTTTTATTTTCATAAAGTAATTCTTAATCACTGCTTCACTAAATTCCTGTACACCCCTCTGTTCATCTCTGTGTTTTTTAATTGTTGATTTTGATGGATGAGAATTAGGTAAAGCTTGAGCCAGTAGATTGGCTTGACAAGATGCTCTATATGGTAAGTAAATTGACAGATTGTCAAGAAGTTCAGGGGATGGCTTATGAATTGAGTTTTTCACACTCAGATTTATCAATGATTCATGAGCTTCATCCAATGCTAGCTGCCTCCAATTCACACCAGTGACACTAACAGTAAAACCTCCAGATTGCAAATGACCCAATATACTTTTGGCATGCACAAGAGGTCCATCAAATGCCTTGGAATTAATCGAAGATATGTGGGTCTGTCATATGCATGAAAAAGAGGAGCTAACATTTTCATTGATGCTACTCTTAAAGACCAGTTTGAACTCCTGAATGCTAAATACAGAGAAATGTATGAAAAACAGTCACGGTGAACAAAATGTGACCAGAACTTGAATGTGTCATCTCTGTCACACATTTCTGAAACAAAGGACTGAAATTCTTTTTCAAGACCAGAGAGTTTACTTTTTAGTTCAGTCATTGTTGATTTGACTTTATCCATTGAATCTATATTTGACAGTAACTGTAAATCTTCTGTTGATTTAAGGACAGATTTAAGTATTTCCTTTATTTCAGTCTCACAACCATTGACTTTGTTTTCTTTATACAACAGGAATTGCTCTATTTGGTGTCTGTATAGTGCTTCCCAAGCAAATAGAAGAAATTCATGACAACGCTTAAAATTGTGACATTCCAGCAATCTAGTCAAGAGTCCGTCCTCTTTGTAGTGTGTTTTAGCAAGTTCTTTTAAGCCAGCTTCCATGTAGATTTTAAAAAGCACTGGCTGTGTGTTTTTTAAAACATGCCAATCTCCTGGAAAGCAGATCAGCCATTGAAGTTCATGTGAATATTCATTTTTTAATTTCACCAAAAGGTCAAATGTTTTTCCATCTCCAACCACCACCAGATATTTAAGTCTAATGCCAATTTTAAAAATTGAATGGAGCTTCTCTACAACATGCTTGACAGTGTCTAACCTATCACAGGGTTCATTTAACACTCCTAAGAATACAACTTTTGATTGTTCTGTTACTGGATCAGATGTAGCAGACATTGTTGACCTCAAGTTACCCATAAGTATATCTGACTCCAAAGCATGTATTGTGTGTTTTTGAAAGCAGTATTGGAAAACATCATACTTCACATCATTCAAATTACTTTGCTCGGTGGCAGTAATAGCAAAGTCATTAATTGACAAAACTGGTGTAGATATTTGATCTCTTTGGATAGAAAGTGGAGGTAGGAAATGTTGCTCTTCTTCAGTTCTCATTTTAACTGCTTGAAGCAAAGAAGCAGTTTTCCTTTTCTTGGCAGGTGGCTGCTGTACCTCCACTACTGATGCACCATGGGAGAAAAGGGGGACTGTAAAGACATCAGACATATTCATATTGATCACCTCTAAATCTAATAAACGCATATTGATATTATACCATGGCTGTAAAATATTTTGTGCACTCTGATCAAAATAGTCAGCTTTATCAGTTAATGTTTGCTCAGACATTAGGAGTTCATAAAGCCCATAGTTCAGGCGTACAACACAGAATGGTTCAACTCCAGAAAATTTTGAGCCAAATTCACATATTGTGGTACCATCAGCAGAAAACACCTTGACTGGACATTTTAAGATGTATGACAAACAAACTAATTCAGTATAGTCTCCTTGAATTTGATGTTTATGTAATTCATCCCCTCTTTGATAAAAATCTGGAAATTGACCTGAAAGGAGAAATTCCTGCTCTGATAGAGGTAATTTCTCTTCAAAAAAATCAAAACATTGCTGACATAACAAAAATTTGCCAATCATCTTCCTGATTGCCAAAACCAGTACATCTTCTTGGGTAGCTAAAGTGTCATTTATTGGTCTTCCGTCAGATCTCTCACATGATCTAAGCTGGGAAGATGAATATGTGGCTATACATCTAAATAAAGCACTGGAATCAGATTGCACATGGATTTTTTTCAATTCTGTAAATTTCCTTGGTCTTGTGCTACCTGTTATGAAATCTGATTGTTGGTTTTTAATTGTCAAAGGCTTTGGTTCAACAGCTTGGAATGAAGTTGCATGTATCCCTCTATCCTTAAAACTTTGTCCAACAGCAGCATATGGTTGTCCAATGTCAATATTGTCCAAAGATGAAACTGCAAATGAATCTGGTGTGAAACTGCTGGAGAAATTCTCCACAATTTTATCTAAAACAACCTGATTCATATGTTCTCTTGTAGTTTTTTTTGAACAAATGATTCCAAATGAATTTAATATTGATGTTAATTTATGAGAGCCACTGAATGCATCAACACTGTCTCCAAGTAACAAATGCATTGGAAATGAACATTCTGGATCAGAAAGGAAAAGTAAATGACAAATGTTGTAGAATATTTTTAGGCTTTTTTTGTGCTTGTTCACAGAACCTTCTTTGATAAATGACAAATAGTGTTCAGTCCATCTGAATGATTGTTTCATCATTTCAGTCTGTTCAGTCTTACTTTGAGTAATAAGCACAAAGAAATTCCACACAACTGGATCAATCTTCTTCACCATTTCAAGAATTTCAATCTTTGAAATATCACCTGAACATTTTCCAAGGTCAACAAACTTCTGTGCTTGCTCATTCAGTCGGTCCCTCAGATTACTGGCTACATAGGACAGCACAGAATTGAAATTTGGATTTTTTTCAGCCACTAATGCTTTAAGGTTTTTATTGATATCTTCAATAACCTTTTCCATTTTCTTTATTGTTCCACTTTGAGAATAGTATTGCTTGTGTAGCATATTTGTGACATTGGCTCCAAAGCGCAACACTAAAGTACCATAGGTTGAAGACACTGTGGACCCGGTTTTTATAGTAGAAAATAGAATGTGATGGCCAAACAATTCAGAAAGTTCAGTTTTAAATGAAGACATTGCCCTACCAGTGTAAAACGCAAGCATTCCATCATCTGCCTGTTTGTTTGTATACAATTCAGATACTCTTTGGCAGTACATATCTTTAAATTCTTGCAGCAGAAATGGCTCTTTCACAAGCAATTTCTCTCCATAGTATATGGCTGTTTCAACAATGGCATACTGATGAATGTCCCCATCTTTACTGAAATTCCTTATTTTATCTCTGAGTTGATCAATATTTTTTTGTAAATCATTATCGGTTGACAAAAGTCCACTTTTTTGTTTTGAAAGAATATCCAAAACATGATAGAATTTCATGTAACAGGATTGACAGATCTCACTCTCACTGTTTAAATTGACCCCAGCATATTCTCCCTGCTCTTTGAAATATTCATTCAGAACATCAGGGTTTGGTGGATGTCTTGTTACTGTCAATACCCTGTCACAATCTGACATCATGCAGTGTTTTTTTGAATACTTTGCTTTCCAAAATACTCCATAATGCTCTTTACAAAGAGATATTTGGTCTGGAATTTCATCAATGGTTTTGCTAGACAAGAGGTTAAAGGTGGCCAGAAATAACTCTTTATTCAAAAGTTTGCACACGCTTATTTTATCATTTTTTTCACAGATATAACAGCATGAACTTGCAGTGTGCCCTTTTTCCTTTGTTGGCTCAGGTGTCTTGAACATTTTTTCTACCTTTTTTTGACAGACAGAGCACACGCAATCCCTCTCAGATAGACCAATAGAATTAATCCAGGCTTTAAAGTCTCCATCTTTATTGATATTATGATACCATCTATTTGAAGATTTTGATGAACATTTTGCACAAGGGCCACAGTTGTCCTTTTCAGGATGGGCAATTTTAGACAAAGCTTTGACACCACCTTTTCCAGATATGGAAACTGTTAAATGACCATTAAGTGGCAAAGGTACTGTGTGGTACATTGGACGCCCATGATAAAAAATCTTGAAGTCAGCTTGAAGACCTATAGTTGTTGCTATTTTTTCTTGAATATTTTTAACGAGTAGTCTTGATTGTATGGTACATTTAATGTCATCAAAATGTACACTTATTCGATGTTCTTTTTTTCTTCCAATAATTCTCTGTAATATTAAGTTAATTCTTTTCAATCTCACAAGCACATCACTTGAAAGTATTTCCTTTGTGCTTGCTCTTTTTGATTTGCTATGAAAATACTGACCAATCCTTTTCCTTGCTAATTTTTCCTGATTTAATATCTCTTTATGAAAGAACCTCCCAGCACTGCATCTTTTGATAAACTTTTTTTTCAGTGCATGGTATTCCTTTATGACACAGTTATACGCATTAGTACTTTTGTTTCCAATGCAAAGGTCTATCAAGCTAGTAATTGATGACTGTGTAGACTGTGTTGTCATGTTACAAGTATATGTTTTGCATTTTTTCACAACAGCTTTTACAAAAGATCTTACTTGCTGGACAGCCAATTTACGAGCTCTAGTTCCTGGAATGGTCCTGAAAAGGACTGTTTTAAGTGAACTAATTCTCTGTGTTATGATCTTTATAGCTGTCAGAATGTTCTTTCTTGGCTTTGTGTAATTGTCCATAGACCTTAACACTTTGTTTACAACAAGCAAACTCTCTCTACTCTGAGATGAAAACACAAATGACCCCTTTCTCACCATTGTGAATTTCGCAAATAAAAACAATCAATTACTATCACTGCACTCACACAGACAAGGCAAACTTGCTCGGCAATGGTAGACTGGAGAAATGTCCAATTACTATCACTGCACTCACACACAAAGCAGACAGATATGACAAAAGCCAAGTTGACACTTTGGCGAGACAGAATTTTTTTTCTCAAACCCTCACTGACGAGAATGTCAGTTTACTAAAACCCTTTGGACCAGAAAAATGCTATTTACAAAAATTGCAGACTAATGTCAGTTCTCAATCACTGCACAAATGTGTATTCAGTAACAGTCAAAATAGTACTGACTCGGTGACTGACAAAATAAAGTTAAATATTTTTTTTTTATTTCTATTTTTTATGCAATAAAATACAATGGGAAAGGTTCCCTGAAATACTGGTGATATGATAGGCTAGGGAAATAATGAGAAAGCCAAGAGTTCACCTGAACCAAAATACAGGCTTACATAAAGGAAAGAGAAATAATTGGAAAGCAAATGATTCATCAGAAATACAGGCTAAAATAAACGAGCGGTCAATGTAATAGAAAGGGAAAAATAGTGGAAACCAAGATTGATCAAAGTCCTGAGTCAAATGCAGAAACGGAACAACCGACTGGCCACAAACAAAAGTGAAAGCAGCCTGAAACAAACTGATCAACCAGGACACCGAATTCGAAGCAAATGTTGATGGCTCCTTTCTTCAGTGTCTCCTGAAAGAGACAAAGACACAAAATGTAAGACAAACGATGACTGCGGGTGAAGTTCTCGAAATGAGCGCTGCTGCTACGGAGAGATATAGACATACACGTCCGACGCCGATGCTGCCCAAGCAAGAAATGAACATTGCCCGGGAAGATTTCCCTCCGGCGGGCTAGCTTTAACCTATGATTGGTTGAATTCTGGTCATGTGGTTGCCTGCTGTTCCTATCCGGGCCCAAAACCCGCGCAAAAAAGCAGTGGTCTCAGCAAAAAAAATCGAATTTGCATGCTTAGCGCGCTATCACTGTATCCTATGTTTACTTCCGGGTATGGATTCCTTCGCCGCCATGTTAGAACACCGTACATTTCATACCCGCCGTAAATAAGCCATACTAGCATTCCCAGATCTTGAGCAGTCTTAAAATACACATATTTCGAGAAAATAATAAATAACTGAACGATCCATGTCAATTTTAAACTTTCTGAAACCGGCACATTGAAGCGGGGCAGTGTTGAAAATGTCGGAAAATTCGAGAAAGTCCACTCGGGCACACCAGTCGAAATGCATATGACCTAATTATGTGAACAAATAATGGCGTGAAATACAACATAAACGGCAACTTACCGGTTATTTGTCAGTTTCGGAACGAAAATAATCCTTCCGATGGTGTTTTAAACTGGAAAAGAGAGATTTTCCGTATCTGGGAAAAAACCTTAACGACTACGAGCTATTATGTGGGGGCGCTGTTCATTTGAAAAGATTTTATGCAAATGCATGTAAATTAGCTAGGCTGAGATCAGAGTGACTAAATTTAACGGCCGACTTTCTAGTCCTCGCCACTTTTAGTGGTCGGCATTGCCAACACTACCGATCATATTGGTCACTTTATTCCTGATACAAGACAACATAGCACTACATCCGTTCTATCATGACTTTTTTGACCACTTCTAAGCAGTAAGAGACTTTATTAAGCTTCTATCATCTCGGCCGTAAACTACCTCGGGGAGAATATTAAAATGCCCTTAGAACCCTGCCAGTCGAACGTACATATCACAAGGCATTTCTGTTATTACATTTATGCTGAGTCATTGAATGGTAAATTTTGTATAAAAAAGAAAATCAATCTAAATTCATGTTTGCCAAATATAGATTGTTCCATCTGCAGTAAATGTAGACACAGAATAAAATTTGTACATTTTTCTCTTTATTTACTTTTTTGACAGGCGATGGCAAGTACTCTACAGGCAAACTCGAAGTCTTCTGCCTGTGTATAACCATTGAAATTGCCGTACTTTAGGTAGGGAATATAGTCAGCTCTTTATTGGGCACTTGTCACAAACTGCCCACTAAGAGTCACTAAATTTAACGGCCGACTTTCTAGTCCTAACCACTTTTAGTGGTCGGCATTGCCAAATACTACCGACCATATTGGTCACTTTATTCCTGATACAAGACAACATAGCACGACATCCGTTTTATCATGACTTTTTTTGACCGCTTCTAAGCAGTAAGAGACTTTATTGAGCTCCTATCATCTCGGCCGTAACCTACCTCGGGGAGAATATTTAAATGCCCTTAGAACCCTGCCAGTCCAACGTACATATCACAAGGCATTTCCGTTATTACATTTATGCTGAGTCATGAATGGTAAATTTTGTATAAAAAAGAAAATCAATCTAAATTCATGTTTGCCAGAAATAGATTGTTCCATCTGCGGTAAATGTAGACGCAGAATAAAATTTTTACATTTTTGTCATTATTTATTTTTCTGACAGGTGATTGGTAGTACTCTACTGGCAAATTTAAAGTCTTCTGCCTGTGTATACCATTGAAATTGCCGTACTTTAGGTAGGGAATATAGTCAGCTCTTTATTGGGCACTTGTCACAGCTGCCCGCTAAGAGTCACTAAATTTAACGGCCGACTTTTTAGTCCTCGCCACTTTTAGTGGTCGATATTGCCAAACACTACCGAGCATATTGTCACTTTATTCCTGATACAAGACAACATAGCACTACATCTGCTCTATCATGACGTTTTTTGACCACTTCTAAGCAGTAAGAGACTTTATTAAGCTTTTATCATCTCGGCCGTAAACTACCTCGGGGAGAATATTAAAATACCCTTAGAACCCTGCCATTCAAACGTACATATCACAAGGCATTTCCGTTATTAAAATTTATGCTGAGTCACTGAATTGTAAATTTTGTATAAAAAAGAAAATCAATCTAAATTCATGTTTACCAGAAGTAGATTGCTCCATCTGCGATAAATGTAGATGCAGAATATGATTTGTATATTTTTGTCTTTATTTACTTTTCTGACAGGCGATGGGTAGTACTCTACTAGCAAACTCGAATTCTTCTGCCTGTGTATAACCATGGAAATTGCCGTACTTTAGGTAGGGAATATAGTCAGCTCTTTATTGGGCACTTGTCACTAGCTGCCCACTAAGAGTCACTAATTTTAACGGCCGACTTTCTAGTCCTCGCCACTTTTAGTGGTCGATATTGCCAAACACTACCCAGCATATTGGTCACTTATTCCTGATACAAGACAACAAAGCACTACATCGTTCTATCATAACTTTTTTTGACCTTTTGTAAGCAGTAAGAGACTTTATTAAGCTTTTATCATCTCGGCCGTAAACTGCCTCGGGGAGAATATTAAAATACCTTTAGAACCCTGCCATTCAAACGTACATATCACAAGGCATTTCCGTTATTAAAATTTATGCTGAGTCACTGAATTGTAAATTTTGTATAAAAAAGAAAATCAATCTAAATTCATGTTTGCCAGAAATAGATTGTTCCATCTGCGATAAATGTAGACGCAGAATAAGATTTGTACATTTTTGTCTTTATTTACTTTTCTGACAGGCGATGGGTAGTACTCTACTGGCAAACTCGAAGTCTTCTGCCTGTGTATAACCATTGAAATTGCCGTACTTTAGGTAGGGAATATAGTCAGCTCTTTATTGGGCACTTGTCACAAGCTGCCCACTAAGAGTCACTAAATTTAACGGCCGACTTTCTAGTCCTCGCCACTTTTAGTGGTCGGCATTGCCAAACACTACCGAGCATATTGGTCACTTTATTCCTGATACAAGACAACATAGCACTACATCCCTTCTATCATGACTTTTTTGACCACTTCTAAGCAGTAAGAGACTTTATTAAGCTTATATCATCTCGGCCGTAAACTGCCTCGGGGAGAATATTAAAATGCCCTTAGAACCCTGCCAGTCCAACGTACATATCACAAGGCATTTCCGTTATTACATTTATGCTGAGTCATTGAATGGTAAATTTTGTATAAAAAAGAAAATCAATCTAAATTCATGTTTGCCAGAAATAGATTGTTCCATCTGCGGTAAATGTAGACGCAGAATAAAATTTGTACATTTTTGTCTTTATTTACTTTTCTGACAGGCGATGGGTAGTACTCTACTGGCAAACTCGAAGTCTTCTGCCTGTGTATAACCATTGAAATTGCCGTACTTTAGGTAGGGAATATAGTCAGCTCTGTATTGGGCACTTGTCACAAGCTGCCCTCTAAGAGTCACTAAATTTAACGGCCGACTTTCTAGTCCTCGCCACTTTTAGTGGTCGGCATTGCCAAATACTACCGAGCATATTGGTCACTTTATTCCTGATACAAGACAACATAGCACTACATCCGTTCTATCATGATTTTTTTGACCACTTCTAAGCAGTAAGAGACTTTATTAAGCTTCTATCATCTCGGCCGTAAACTGCCTCGGGGAGAATATTAAAATGCCCTTAGAACCCTGCCAGTCCAACGTACATATCACAAGGCATTTCCGTTATTACATTTATGCTGAGTCATTGAATGGTAAATTTTGTATAAAAAAGAAAATCAATCTAAATTCATGTTTGCCAGAAATAGATTGTTCCATCTGCGGTAAATGTAGACGCAGAATAAATTTGTACATTTTTGTCTTTATTTACTTTTCTGACAGGCGATGGGTAGTACTCTACTGGCAAACTCGAAGTCTTCTGCCTGTGTATAACCATTGAAATTGCCGTACTTTAGGTAGGGAATATAGTCAGCTCTTTATTGGGCACTTGTCACAAGCTGCCCGCTAAGAGTCACTAAATTTAACGGCCGACTTTCTAGTCCTCGCCACTTTTAGTGGTCGGCATTGCCAAACACTACCGAGCATATTGGTCACTTTATTCCTGATACAAGACAACATAGCACTACATCCGTTCTATCATGACTTTTTTGACCACTTCTAAGCAGTAAGAGACTTTATTAAGCTTCTATCATCTCGGCCGTAAACTGCCTCGGGGAGAATATTTAAATGCCCTTAGAACCCTGCCAGTCCAACGTACATATCACAAGGCATTTCCGTTATTACATTTATGCTGAGTCATTGAATGGTAAATTTTGTATAAAAAAGAAAATCAATCTAAATTCATGTTTGCCAGAAATAGATTGTTCCATCTGCGGTAAATGTAGACGCAGAATAAAATTTGTACATTTTTGTCTTTATTTATTTTTCTGACAGGCGATTGGTAGTACTCTACTGGCAAACTCGAAGTCTTCTGCCTGTGTATAACCATTGAAATTGCCGTACTTTAGGTAGGGAATATAGTCAGCTCTTTATTGGGCACTTGTCACAAGCTGCCCGCTAAGAGTCACTAAATTTAACGGCCGACTTTCTAGTCCTCGCCACTTTTAGTGGTCGGCATTGCCAAACACTACCGAGCATATTGGTCACTTTATTCCTGATACAAGACAACATAGCACTACATCCGTTCTATCATGACTTTTTTGACCACTTCTAAGCAGTAAGAGACTTTATTAAGCTTTTATCATCTCGGCCGTAAACTGCCTCGGGGAGAATATTAAAATACCCTTAGAACCCTGCCATTCCAACGTACATATCACAAGGCATTTCCGCTATTAAAATTTTGCTGAGTCACTGAATTGTAAATTTTGTATAAAAAGAATATCAATCTAAATTCATGTTTGCCAGAAATAGATTGTTCCATCTGCGATAAATGTAGACGCAGAATATAATTTGTACATTTTTGTCTTTATTTACTTTTCTGACAGGCGATGGGTAGTACTCTACTGGCAAACTCGAAGTCTTCTGCCTGTGTATAACCATTGAAGAAATTGCCGTACTTTAGGTAGCGAATATAGTCAGCTCTTTATTGGGCACTTGTCACAAGCTGCCCGCTAAGAGTCACTAAATTTAACGGCCGACTTTCTAGTCCTCGCCACTTTTAGTGGTCGGCATTGCCAAACACTACCGAGCATATTGGTCACTTTATTCCTGATACAAGACAACAAAGCACTACATCCGTTCTATCATGACTTTTTTTGACCACTTCTAAGCAGTAAGAGACTTTATTAAGCTTCTATCATCTCGGCCGTAAACTGCCTCGGGGAGAATATTAAAATGCCCTTAGAACCCTGCCAGTCCAACGTACATATCACAAGGCATTTCCGCTATTAAATTTATGCTGAGTCATTGAATTGTAAATTTTGTATAAAAAAGAAAATCAATCTAAATTCATGTTTGCCAGAAATAGATTGTTCCATCTGCGGTAAATGTAGACGCAGAATAAAATTTGTACATTTTTGTCTTTATTTACTTTTCTGACAGGCGATGGGTAGTACTCTACTGGCAAACTCGAAGTCTTCTGCCTGTGTATAACCATTGAAATTGCCGTACTTTAGGTAGGGAATATAGTCAGCTCTTTATTTGGCACTTGTCACAAACTGCCCGCTAAGAGTCACTAAATTTAACGGCCGACTTTCTAGTCCTCGCCACTTTTAGTGGTCGGCATTGCCAAACACTACCGAGCATATTGGTCACTTTATTCCTGATACAAGACAACATAGCACTACATCCGTTCTATCATAACTTTTTTTGACCACTTCTAAGCAGTAAGAGACTTTATTAAGCTTCTATCATCTCGGCCGTAAACTGCCTCGGGGAGAATATTAAAATGCCCTTAGAACCCTGCCAGTCCAACGTACATATCACAAGGCATTTCCGTTATTACATTTTTGATGAGTCATCTGAATGTAAATTTTGTATAAAAAAGAAAATCAATCTAAATTCATGTTTGCCAGAAATAGATTGTTCCATCTGCGGTAAATGTAGACGCAGAATAAAATTTGTACATTTTTGTCTTTATTTACTTTTCTGACAGGCGATGGGTAGTACTCTACTGGCAAACTCGAAGTCTTCTGCCTGTGTATAACCATTGAAATTTGCCGTACTTTAGGTAGGGAATATAGTCAGCTCTTTATTGGGCACTTGTCACAAGCTGCCCGCTAAGAGTCACTAAATTTAACGGCCGACTTTCTAGTCATCGCCACTTTTAGTGGTCGGCATTGCCAAACACTACCGAGCATATTGGTCACTTTATTCCTGATACAAGACAACATAGCACTACATCCGTTCTATCATGACTTTTTTTGACCACTTCTAAGCAGTAAGAGACTTTATTAAGCTTCTATCATCTCGGCCGTAAACTGCCTCGGGGAGAATATTAAAATGCCCTTAGAACCCTGCCAGTCCAACGTACATATCACAAGGCATTTCCGTTATTACATTTATGCTGAGTCATTGAATGGTAAATTTTGTATAAAAAAGAAAATCAATCTAAATTCATGTTTGCCAGAAATAGATTGTTCCATCTGCGGTAAATGTAGACGCAGAATAAAATTTGTACATTTTTGTCTTTATTTACTTTTCTGACAGGCGATGGGTAGTACTCTACTGGCAAACTCGAAGTCTTCTGCCGTGTATAACCATTGAAATTGCCGTACTTTAGGTAGGGAATATAGTCAGCTCTTTATTGGGCACTTGTCACAAGCTGCCCGCTAAGAGTCACTAAATTTAACGGCCGACTTTCTAGTCCTCGCCACTTTTATGTGCATGCCAACAATACAGAGCATAGCACTACTATCCGTTACAATACATGACTTTTTTTGACCACTTCTAAGCAGTAAGAGACTTTATTAAGCTTCTATCATCTCGGCCGTAAACTGCCTCGGGGAGAATATTAAAATGCCCTTAGAACCCTGCCAGTCCAACGTACATATCACAAGGCATTTCCGTTATTACATTTATGCTGAGTCATTGAATGGTAAATTTTGTATAAAAAAGAAAATCAATCTAAATTCATGTTTGCCAGAAATAGATTGTTCCATCTGCGGTAAATGTAGACGCAGAATAAAATTTGTACATTTTTGTGTTTATTTACTTTTCTGACAGGCGATGGGTAGTACTCTACTGGCAAACTCGAAGTCTTCTGCCTGTGTATAACCATTGAAATTGCCGTACTTTAGGTAGGGAATATAGTCAGCTCTTTATTGGGCACTTGTCACAAGCTGCCCGCTAAGAGTCACTAAATTTAACGGCCGACTTTCTAGTCCTCGCCACTTTTAGTGGTCGGCATTGCCAAACACTACCGAGCATATTGGTCACTTTATTCCTGATACAAGACAACATAGCACTACATCCGTTCTATCATGACTTTTTTGACCACTTCTAAGCAGTAAGAGACTTTATTAAGCTTCTATCATCTCGGCCGTAAACTGCCTCGGGGAGAATATTAAAATGCCCTTAGAACCCTGCCAGTCCAACGTACATATCACAAGGCATTTCCGTTATTACATTTATGCTGAGTCATTGAATGGTAAATTTTGTATAAAAAAGAAAATCAATCTAAATTCATGTTTGCCAGAAATAGATTGTTCCATCTGCGGTAAATGTAGACGCAGAATAAAATTTGTACATTTTTGTCTTTATTTACTTTTCTGACAGGCGATGGGTAGTACTCTACTGGCAAACTCGAAGTCTTCTGCCTGTGTATAACCATTGAAATTGCCGTACTTTAGGTAGGGAATATAGTCAGCTCTTTATTGGGCACTTGTCACAAGCTGCCGCTAAGAGTCACTAAATTTAACGGCCGACTTTCTAGTCCTCGCCACTTTTAGTGGTCGGCATTGCCAAACACTACCGAGCATATTGGTCACTTTATTCCTGATACAAGACAACATAGCACTACATCCGTTCTATCATGACTTTTTTTGACCACTTCTAAGCAGTAAGAGACTTTATTAAGCTTCTATCATCTCGGCCGTAAACTGCCTCGGGGAGAATATTAAAATGCCCTTAGAACCCTGCCAGTCCAACGTACATATCACAAGGCATTTCCGTTATTACATTATCTGAGTCATTGAATGGTAAATTTTGTATAAAAAAAAAATCATCTCAATATTTGTTAAAAAAAAATCAATCAAATTCATGTTTGCAGAAATAGATTGTTCCATCTGCGGTAAATGTAGACGCAAAATAAAATTTGTACATTTTTAGCTACTATAGACTATAGTCTATAGAAGCTATTGGGATGGGTATCCGTCCGGCGTCCGGCGTCAGTCTGTATATATGTATGTATGTATGTATGTATGTATGTATGTATGTATGTATGTATGTATGTATGTATGTATGTATGTATGTATGTATGTATGTATGTATGTATGTATGTATGTATGTATGTATGTATGTATGTATGTATGTATGTATGTATGTATGTATGTATGTATGTATGTATGTATGTATGTATGTATGTATGTATGTATGTATGTATGTATGTATGTATGTATGTATGTATGTATGTATGTATGTATGTCCGTTTGTGAGGCGTCCGTCCACTCAAATATCTTGAGAACCGCGGTACGTACTGATTTGATATTGGTTGTGGAGATGAAAAATATGATTTTGAGAAACCTTTTTTTTTTTATTTTTTGATATTGTTGAAAATAGGCAAATTAGTGCCAAAAAACGCGTTTTTGGTAAAATCTTCCTCTTCATAACCGCTGGTCAGACAGCTTTGATATTTGGTATACAGGTCCCTAGGGATAACCCAACTCGGATTTGTTCAAATTGTGATGAAATGTGCAAATCTGTATTTTTAAGGAATTTTCTTTGCAATTTTTGTTCAAAAATTTATTTCTTCAAAAATGCTCGTCTGACAGCTTTGATATTTGGGATAGAGGTTTCCTACAGATAAAGTAAATGGTCAGAAATGTTAAAATTGTGGTGATGTATGCCTTGTATTATTTTTAAATAATGCTTTTATCCATTTGTACTTTTATAATCTGTTGCTTTGTAGTCGATTTTGCTGAAGCTACGGTCTGCGCATGCGCACAATTGAAAGCCAAAACTGAGAGGTGAAGAATCGAAATAGACGCCATCTGTTTCTCGGACTTGTCCGATGTTTTACGTTCAAACGTTTCAGTGGTTATTTGAATATGTTTCATAAATGTATAGTTGACAGACATGGTACTTTTGCCGATGTCATGTATTTTTTGGTTCGTAAGGTGCCCTCGATCGACTGAACAATGATGGCCTCCATAGACGATAATCAACGGGTACCAACCAGCGTATCTGTGGCAGAAGTGTCATTCTTACGGTGGAAGGCAACCACTGGCCCGTAGTATGTTAGGCTAATGGTTATGCTACGCTTAGTATGCGCATGCGCATATAACAAGTTAGCCATGGTTTGCACAAAACGGACGCCATTTTGTTTCTCAGTCTAGGGGGAGCTTTTAAGATTTAACTTTTAAGCGAGTATTTGATCATGTCTCGTCGACATGAAGTAGACATTGTTTGTACTTTTGTCGCTGTCGCGTATTTTTGGTGCGGAAGGCTCATCCGATCGACTGAAGAATTATGCCTCCGTATTGGGTACTCACCCGGGGGGGCCCGGTACCGGCGAATATTGATTTCGTTGCCGGCAAATCTGTTAGTTCTACCGGGGAAGGCATTCCACCGACCCGTTGCCGTTGTATGGAGCTGGGTCCAGAGCGAGGCCACGCGCATGTGCATATGACACTAGTTTGCCTCATGCAGTAGCCGTCCTCTCGACACAACGATAACTTTTCGATTTCTGTCGCTTATTTTGGGTAATTTCGTCAGTTTTTGTGTTGATTTTGACATCATTGTTGACTTCGATGACAGTGTGTGCTTATATGTTGATTGATTTACATAAGAAGTACGCGCATGGCATGATCGTTTCATGTGGCCAAGCACGCCGGAACAGCCATAGTAGAGTGAGTCATGACCATGTGCTGCTAATGTAAATTGATATGAGGGAACATGGGGAATGCTGACTGTGGATTAAACAGCCTATCTCATGACCCAGTTTACCGTAACGTAAAACATCAGCCAAAATCATCGTGTTTGCCATTGTCGTGTCAACAGTATTACTCTACCATTTACTGACTATTAAAAAGGTAAGTTGTACAAATGTTTAAATCTCTGAGTGATTGTATATGTCAATGTGAAGAATTGCGCTGTTCACCGTTACAGATCTGTTGCTGTACGCGCCCGACATCGGACATGCAGCTTGAAATGCGGACAATTTAATGTTGCAGGCGTGGCTGTTTTGGCAGCTTGTTCTCTGAGTCGTGAATGTCTTTTGGTATTCATTGTTACACTAGCAGTCGCCCACTAAGATGAATTTTCATCGTTCTTGCAAGCGTAATTTTCAAAAGCGCAATCTAACAATGCCGCGGACAAATTAATTTGTGCATATTAATGAGAGGAATACAACTTGGAGAAGTCGGCCAGTTGCGAACTCGGCCAGTTTGGAGAAACTTGAAGTCTGCCATGCCAGTGGGCGAACTCGGCCAGTAGAGCATGCACCCAATTAGAATATATGATTTAAATAGCGTTCTTTTTCTGAAGTCTCACCAAAGTTATTTGCGAAAGCGATCTAAATGTTATGCGTAAGGTGAGCGTAGTGTTTGCAAATTTCACAGATCACAGCTCAACGCGACGCACGTATGATGTACACATTGCGTAAAATTAAAGATGGCGGTGTATCGCGATCGTGGCAGCGAGTTTTGCAGCCTTCGTCATGGTTTCACTTGAAGTGCGTTAAAAAGTCATGGGAGTTAATACTATGAAGCAAATTAGTTACGAGTCGTCAAGCCATGAATTTCACTGAAGAAATGGCATAATGTTTGCGTGAACTTTAATACGGTACGCGCGCGATCTGCAGAAACACCGAGCTTCTCGAGGCAGACCGTACATGTTTTGCAGGGTGGACGTGGGACCTCTTCGCGTTGTTTTCTGAATGTTCGTAGTAGTATTAAACCGACAAAATAACAAAAAACTTATCGTAGTAAAAAGCTTAAACTGGCATGTGCCGATAAAGTATTTAACTGTGAAGAGAATGCGTATGCAATCATATTGCTTTGTTGCGAGTGGCCGACTTCTCCCAATAGTGCACTGGCCGAGTTGGTCGGCGCCGGCGCTGGCCGAGTTCGCAACTGGCCGACTTCTCCGGGTACCAATGATCATGAGAGGGGGAAGCGTAAATTGTGAACGGCCCTATTCTTCTAGTGTAGTAGTTATGTAATGTTTTGATATTTTGTGTTCACTATGTTTTGTTTGTCATGATTTAAGGAAGTACTTTCATGCATTAAAGTTTCATTTACCTTTGGCCTTTGACTCTACCGCGAGAGGTGTATTAAGTAACTGTTTGGAATTACTTATCAGGTTTACTATGCCAAGGAAGAAGAACTGGAGAAAGTCAGCAGCTAAAAAACGGGTATGTTACAGGATTTCAATCTTCTGTTTATTTAGTTAAATATCTGTAGATACAAAAAGCAAGTACACTAGCAAATAGGACTTACAATGTAAGTGTAAGATTACCATGATTGAAAGTAATCATTGCAATTCTGTAAAATTTAGCTGCAGTAATTTCTTTACAGTATGCATGCTATTTGTTACATGGAATATCAGTAAATTCAGTTACCCCAACTTCAGCTTTTTTGCATTGTTTTTTTTCAGTGAACAGTGACTGTTTTTTGGTTTAGTTGATTAAACAATATTATGTGTCCCAAGTGTTGCTTTCTAGCTCTGCACTTAATTATAATGTGTTGAATTGAAAACAGCTGGCCGTTGTGTCCCAACTCCTCTCCTCCTTGTTCCATGATCAGTTTACAGTGTGAACAGATTGTAGTTTCAGTACAGTTTATATCTTACAAAAGCCAAATCATATTTTGATGATCAAACTACCAGATTTCAGCTTGTGAAGTAGATTGTTCATAAATTTTAATTTATATATTTTATACACTTGAATAATGAAAGAAAACAATTCAGAGCTTTAACTCTCCACTATGTAATGCAGAATATATATTGAACCATTGAAAGATTTGTTTTTACAAAGAATCACTTCAGATACAAATCAGAGATGTCATTGATTTAGTTGCTGGGTGAAAAAAATATGTCAGTTCGTAGAATATTTGCTGAATTTAAAGTGGTTTAATGAGTGATTTCCAAATTTTGTTTACAGACTGGCTGTGTTGAAGGAGGTACTGAAGATGATATCTCTGGTTTGGATGATGCAAGTACAAAATATCACCTATCGCAAGATGAACAGAGTGATAAATTTGTGCATTATACACAGTTAGACAACAGAAGTTCTTGCAATTTAATGAGACATAATGGCGTGTTTGACAAATATTGTGCGACTGACAATAATCATACAACAACCGGTAAAAGTGCGACTAGAGATATTTCACATCTGTCAACACAGTGTGATGTCAACATTTATGAAGCAGCTTGTGACAATATGAAATGTGAGAACATTCAAGAGTCAGCTACTGAGGCTGTACATGACAGCAATAGGCAATCTTTGAACTGGGAATGTTACACAATAAGTTTTGTTGTCCAAGCGAACAGTCATCAAGGCAGTGATTTGTTTCCCATAGAATCGCGAGGCAGACAGTGCAGTTGTAATGCATTAGTGTATCTTTGTTCATCACAAAAGAGAGATTCATGGACATCTGAAGACCTAGATTCTATTTTACTTGTTGGTGATGATTTATACAGAAAAACTGTTAACCATCTCCGGACTAACAATAAACTTCAGTCTGAGCTGTTAATGTTTGATGAATTACCTAATGTTATACACATTAATTCTGTGCAGTATAATATTAGAAGAGGCAGACAATACTTTGGTTTGTTAGATCATATCTCAGATATTGATGTTCCAGAGTGTTTGCAATTTAAAGATGCTGTAAACAATGCCTTTAAGAATTGCAGTTCTCTGTTTTTGATGATTGGTGGCTACAGTATGGCCCTTTCAAAACACCAAAGTGGCAAGTACTTCATATTTGATTCACACAGTCGTGACACGAATGGGTTTCAACACATTGATGGTGCAAGTATCATATTGTGCTTTGATTCCCAACGTAATGTAATCAACTATCTGTATTCATTATTTGATAACTTGAACTTCAATAAAATGACACCATATGAACTTCAAGAAGTTGTCATTCATGGAAATAATACTGGGTATCAAGTACAAGAACAACAGCATCAAAGGCACGAAGAACTCCTTGCTAATTACTTCAAATACCAGTCACAGCAACTATCTAAGACTGTACAGAACACAATTGACTCTGATGGGAATAATAGTATTGCCTCCATTTCAATCATCAGTAAAAGCAAACACGCAAATACTATGAGCAAGAATACAAACAGAGAAGGAGACAGGAAACTGCATTCAAAGTTAATGAGAGACAAAGAGATAAGAAAAGAAAATTGTTAATGAGAGAAGATGAAACCTTCCATTTGAAAAGAAAAACTTCAGAAACAGAGGTACAAAAAACAATGGGGACAGTATGCTGATAAAAAGATCATGACAAGCAAATGCAGAAAACGTGTATGATAAAACTACGACAAAATCCCATAGTGCGAGAGTGTGAAAAATTAAAGTCGCAATCACACATGAGAACACTCCGACAGAATCCTCAATTCAGAGAAGTGGAAAAGTCAAAGGAAAAATGTACAAAAGAAGTTGCTGCGACAAAACCCTGCATTTCGAGAAAGAGAGAAGGCAAAACTACAATATCATGTAAAGGAACTGCGACAAAATCCAAAATTTAGAGAAGTGGAAAAGTCTAAACTGCGGTTGAATATCAAGGAACTGCGACAAAATCCAAAATTTAGAGAAGTGGAAAATTCTAAACAGCGGTTGAAAATCAAGGAACTGCGACAAAATCCAAAATTTAGAGAAGTGGAAAATTCTAAACTGCGGTTGAAAATCAAGGAACTGCGACAAAATCCAAAATTTAGAGAAGTGGAAAATTCTAAACTGCGGTTGAAAATCAAGGAACTGCGACAAAATCCAAAATTTAGAGAAGTGGAAAATTCTAAACTGCGGTTGAAAATCAAGGAACTGCGACAAAATCCAAAATTTAACGAAGTGGAAAATTCTAAACTGCGGTTGAAAATCAAGGAACTGCGACAAAATCCAAAATTTAGAGACGTGGAAAATTCTAAACTGCAGTTGAAAATCAAGGAACTGCGACAAAATCCAAAATTTAGAGAAGTGGAAAATTCTAAACTGCGGTTGAAAATCAAGGAACTGCGACAAAATCCAAAATTTAGAGACGTGGAAAATTCTAAACTGCGGTTGAAAATCAAGGAACTGCGACAAAATCCAAAATTTAGAGAAGTGGAAAAGTCTAAACTGCGGTTGAAAATCAAGGAACTGCGACAAAATCCAAAATTTAGAGACGTGGAAAATTCTAAACTGCGGTTGAAAATCAAGGAACTGCGACAAAATCCAAAATTTAGAGAAGTGGAAAAGTCTAAACTGCGGTTGAAAATCAAGGAACTGCGACAGATTCCAAAATTTAGACAGAGTGAAAAATTACAATTGAAATCACATATCAAAGTACTGAGAGAAAATCGTGCATTTAGAGAAAGAGAAAAATCAAAATCACAGTCATACATTCAGATCCTGCGAAGAAATCAACTGTATAGAAATGCTGAGAAAGTAAAATTGAGAGCACATATTAGTATCTTGCGAAAAAATTCAAACTTTAGAGAGACTGAGAGAAAGCAGCAACAGGCTTACAGGAAATTACAAAGACAAAATATTCACATCAGAAATATTGAGCAAGCATACAAAAATCAATTGAGGCAATGCACTGGGTTCAGAGAGAAAGAAAAATTTGTTAAAGAAAGAGCAAGAAGCAATAAACAATTTAGAATCAATGAAAGAAAACAAGATAGGCAACGTAAACAATGTGCCAGAAACTGTGATGTCTTCAAAGAGTCAGAACGTGTCACAAGGACGTTCAAGAGACATTCACTTTCAGAAACCATAAAACAAACCAAAAAAAGGCTAGATAAAACAAGGAAACAACAAAAGAGAAATGATTCTAATTATTACCAAACAGAATTGCACCAAAACAAACTAAAACACCATGGCCAGTCATTGAAAGAATGCATCAACATCTTTCACAAAGCAACATCACAAGGTCCAATTTATGTTTGCTCATCATGTCATCAAACCTGGTTCAGAAAATCTGTTACTCAAGCTATAAATGTAACCTTAAAATCTCCTACAGCATTGCAATGTCTAACTGGATATATTTCTGTCAATAATACAGAATGGATATGTAATACATGCCATAGGTGTATATCTGCTGGTAAAGTTCCAAAATTGTCTGTGGCTAACAAAATGCGGTTTCCTGAAATACCTCCAGAGTTACACTTACATCAATTAGAGGAACGATTAATTGCACTGAGGATTCCCTTTATGCATTTGTGCAACTTGCCCCGTGGAGGTCAAAGGTCATTGTCTGGCCCAGTGGTTAACATCCCTACAGATATAACCCCTAGATACATACAGATATACAGATATATACTACCTAGGATGCTGAATGACTCTGCTACCATACCTGTTAAGCTGAAACGAAATTGTCCTACTCAAACTCTGAATTTACTGAAAATATTAGGCCAAATAAAGTGATGGAGCATTGATATGGCTTATGCGTAACAGCACTCTGTACCAAGACTCTGGTATTCAAATTGACCAGTCATGGTTGCACAAAATCAATGATAACACAGATTCTGACACATCCCTCTTTGTTAACAAAAATACAAATACCACCGAAATAGAACCACCTATTGAATCTGAGCCCGAATCTGACAGTGAATCTGATGCCTTCAGTGAAATTGATCCTACAGATAGAACTGTTGCAAACATGGACACTTTACTGGATGATGCAGATTACCGCAATCAAGTTTTCGCATTTGCCCCTTGTGAAGGCCAGAGACCTCTTAGTCTATTTGCAGATCAAGATGCAGAATATCTTGCTTTTCCTGCTATATTCTGTGGACAAAGAAGAGCCATTGACAAAGAAAGCAAACCAAATGTATATTACAGTGACATATGTAAATGGGAAGTGCGTAACATTGATAGACGTGTTGCCAATTCTGTACCAAATATGTTCTTTAAACTGAAAAAGTTACAGTTGAAACAAATCACTGATAAAGTACACCTTGCACTGAGGAGATGTAAAACTGAAGGCAAAACTTACAAAGTTGCAGACTTATTGAATCCTGATAAAGTATGTGAATTACTTAGACTTGATGATGGATTTTACATATTCAGAGATTTGCGAAATTCACCACCCTACTTAGAAAAAAGAAAGAAGGATGTATTTGCTATGATTAGACAACTAGGTTTACCCACATGGTTTATGTCATTGTCAGCTGCTGACACTAAATGGATAGATCTCCATCGCATACTTGGCCTACTTGTGGACGGCAAGAACTATACTGATGATGAACTGAAAGCAATGGACTGGTCCACAAAGAAAGGTTACTACAAGCTGACCCTGTCACGTGTGCACGGTTCTTTGACCATAGAGTGCATGAGTTCATAAACACTGTACTGAAAAGTCCACATGAACCAATTGGCAAAGTCACTGATTATTTCTACAGGGTTGAATTCCAACAACGTGGCTCACCACACATTCATATGTTAATGTGGATAGAGGATGCACCAAACTATCAGCAAAATTCTCTTGAAGAAGTCACAGCTTTTATTGATAAATATGTGTCATGCTCCTCTGATGTATCAAATGAAATATCCGACCTAATTAATTTACAAAACACAAAAACTCAAAAACATGCAGACAAAAAGGTAACCCATATGTCGTTTTGGCTATCCAATGCCTCCAATGTCAGAGACAATGATTCTAACACCACTAGACGATGATGATCCAGAGGAACATAAGAAATATGTGGACAAATATGAAGATATTAAACAGAAGTTAGACCATATGAAAGAAGGCAAATCTATGTCATATTGTGACTTTCTTGCCACAGAGTTACAAATCAGTCAAGATGATTACATTAAGTGTATTCGAAGTTCCCTTCGCACTGCAACTGTATTCCTCCAGCGAAAACCGTGTGATCTACGTGTCAATGCTTACATGAAATATTTATTACCTGCCTGGGGTGCCAATCATGACCTTCAATTTGTGCTTGACCCATATGCATGTGCCATGTACATTGTATCATACATCAGCAAATCCCAAAGAGGCATGAGTGCATTACTTGAACAGGCATGCAAAGAAGCTAGAAGAGGTAACATGGAGCTCAAAGCACAAGTCAGACATATTGGAAATAAATTTCTAAATAATGTAGAAATCAGTGCACAAGAAGCTGCTTATATCATACTGCAAATGCCTCTCACTAGAGCCACAAGACAAGTTGTCTTCATTAATACATCACCTCCACATGAAAGAACATTTCTACTGAAAAGTAAAGCAGCACTTGAGAACACACCTGCTGATTCCACTGATATAGAAAGTGATAATTTAATCAAACGTTATGCTAGGAGACCTAAATCATTAGACAATTGGTGCCTTGCAGATTATGCTTCAAAACTTCAAGTTACATACCCCAAAAAAGACAACAGCGAACCATCACATGTGAATGATGACAATCCTGAAATTGTAAATAATTCAGACACTGAAGACTTGGCAACAAGTGTAATACCGAATACTGACAAGATAAATATATCCCTGAGAAATGGAATTACAATACGAGAACGACAGAATCACTGTATAATACGCTCTGTCAACTATAGTAAGAAGGTTGACTATGAAAATTATTGTCGTGAAAAATTATTGTTGTACATGCCTTGGAGGGATGAAAACACTGACCTTTATGATGGATGTAATACATTTCAACAATCCTATGAAATTAACAAGTACAAGATTGCAAAAAATGTACATAAATATGAACATTATACAGAGGAACTAGAACAGGCCAAGCAGGCGACAGGGCAACTTGATATTGATGCTTTCAACCACATTGCACCAAATGCACAACAAACTGAAAGAGAAGATTTACAAACAGGCTCTACACCCAGTGATCACTATATATACTTTGATCCTGATAAAGCAGAACATGCTACTTATGATATAGCATGCGACATAGGTTTGAATACTGCAGGTATAACCAATGATAGCACCACTTTGCCAGGGCGTATGCCTGATGAACAGTACCATAACCTTGTGAGATCTCTGAATTTAAAACAATCAGAAATATTCCATCATGTACTAAAATGGATTAAGACGAAGGAAGACCCATTACATATATTTATAACAGGAGGTGGGGGCACTGGTAAAAGTGTAATAGTCAAGGCACTGTATCAAGCTTTACATCGCTATCTCTGTTCAACTGCTGGGGAAAATCCAGATGATTGTCGATTATTACTCTGTGCACCTACTGGGAAAACAGCAGATAATATCAATGGAAGTACAATACATGCAGCTTTCAAAGTACCTGCAAGTCAAGGATACAAATACAAACCACTGGACAGTGATAGGCTAAATACATTACGAGCCAAATATCAAAACCTATCAGTTGTCATCATAGATGAAATCAGTATGGTTGGGAATGAGCTCTTCAACTTCATAAACCTTCGTCTGCAACAAATCAAGGGTAATAATCAAGTGTTTGGTGGTATCTCAGTAATATGTGTTGGTGATTTATTTCAACTGAAACCTGTAATGGACAACTGGATATTCAATGACTTAATTAAAGACTATGGTCCGTTAGCAACAAACCTTTGGAAGGAGTATTTCACGATGCATGAACTTACTGAAATCATGAGACAGAAGGATGATGAACATTTTGCAAAGTTATTGAATCGACTTAGAGAAGGAAACCACACTGATCAAGATATGACAGAATTGCAGCAACGTATTGTACTTCCAAATGACCATTCATACAATGAATCAGTCCCTCATTTGTACACTACTAACGAGATGGTAATAGCACATAATAATAAATTATTTCATAATGCTGTCACACACAAGATTACGGTACCTGCTTTGGATACAGTTATAGGTGATGTATCTCCACAGACAAAAACACAGATACTGAAAACAATTCCCAAAGATCCGTCCAAAACATGTGGTTTATTATCAGAGACACCAATAGCTGTTGCACTCCATTATGATATTACTGCCAATATAGATGTCAATGATGGAATGACAAATGGGCAGGTTGTACAGTGCAACAAATAGACCACAGAATGACAGGAACTTCAAACAATAGACCAAGTATAATTTGGGTTGAATTCGATGACAAAGATGTTGGGCTTCAAAGAAGACGCAAATACAAACATTTATACCAACCTGCTATTAACATAAAATGGACACCAATTTTTGACATCAAACGCCAATTTCCCATTACAAGATACAATAAACATGTTTCAGTTATGAGAATCCAATTGCCACTTAGACAGTCAGCAGGTAAAACAATTCACAAATCTCAAGGGGACACTCTTAATGAAGTTGTTATTCACATGGGTCGACGAAAATTGACCACATACACTATGTTGCAATCAGTAGAGTTCGTAAAATAACAGGACTTCACATACTTGAATTCAATGCAAATAAAATATCAATATCTGCAGCAGTGACTAATGAAATGGACAGATTACGTAGCCATGCCCAACTGAAACTTTGCTTTACGCCATTGTATGCTATTGCTGATAATTACAGTAATGTAGCATTTCAAAATGCCAGATCATTACATAAACACTTTCCAGATTTACAAAGTGAACATAACTTGCGTGTAGCAGATATAATTGGTATTGCAGAATCAAGATTAACATCAAATGACACCAGTGAATCTTACAGTCTTCCAAACTATCATATATTTAGAAATGATCAACAACATGCTGATCAGCATATTAGACCTCCTCATGGCCTTGTACTGTATGTAAAAAAATCGTATAGAGTAATTCATATACAATATCATTCAACTTCTACTGTTGAATTTATCTATGGAAACATAATAACTCCACAACATGAACAACTTCAAGTTGTTATATTGTACAAATCACCAGGTTGCACCTTACAAAGATTTCAACAACAGTTTGCATCATATCTGTTGCCATACCTTAACTTCACAAAGCCCTACTCATGATGGGTGACTTTAACTTTGACATACTCTCGACTAATACAGCTTTCCTTCATTTCATGACATCAACCTGTTACTGTAGAAAATTAATAACTGAAGAAACAACAGATAACCATTCTGCTCTTGACCTCATATTCACAAACCTTACAAATGTTATTTCTGGCGTACTGGAGATTTCATGGTCTGATCACAAAACAATATATATGGCAATACCACCTGATATCACACACACAGTACCATACCATGCATGACCATGTTCAAAATGTGTATTTTTATGATGACAGGCAAATGACATCATAAAACTACCATATACAATATTTTTTCTCACAACTGTTGGTGACATGAAATTTCCATAGTATTGGTACTTTTTGAAAAATTTTCCATCGACACTCAGCACATGGATGTGTACAGAACTGAATATCCCCTTGGCATTCAAAGGTAATTTATCACACTTTATTACTGTTCATTATCCCAATTCCAGGGTTTAGAAATCTAACGCTTCCATTTTACTAGTTGGACAAGTGTCGTTAACAAACTCGCAGGTCTCTCACACGTATCCATTCCCATTGTTATAATTTTATCAGATAAGACGCTATTATATTTGCGTGAATACGGCTCGTTTGTAATTTAGCTGCTTGTGTCTGTGACGCTCGCGGTAACAACCGACCTTTCTGAAATCAATGTAGCTCTACTACCTGCACTCACAGTGGAGTGACCTGCTGGCAGAGGTGACCTCCGAAGAACTGCGTGTCAAACGTGCGCGATGCCATGATATGTTATGATGATAGTTGATTGAGCTTTTCCAAACATAAATTTATCACGGTCTGGACTTATACACCGTGGCTACGCATCATATTTAATCAAAGAACACATGACACAAACCCACATATAAATGGTTCGTCCCGATTAGCAGGCTATCGTTTGCATGCATCATTGCAAACAATGATACACTTTACTCGCTGTGTTTATGTGAAACTCATCTCCGCAAAACAACAGTGAGCTTACAGCTGCTCTTTGATGTATTACTAGATAAATTGGAGGGCAATTACCAACCTGCGCTATCGTAAAACAATGGAGGTAACACGATTGCCATATCTTATCATATTTCATCCTTCTTCCTGCCGCGGTGCTACAACACAAGATTCTCACTTATTTTGTACAGCTGTTTCTGCGCCATAAAAGAGCCGCAGTGTATACTTTGTACACATTATCACGACAACACTTTTGCATTATGGTTCAGACTTCCTGTTTTGCAAGTTCAATGTGTGTACTTGGCGCTGTGTTTTTTTTTACCCTCGCCAAGTTGGCGATGTTGCAGCGATTGGTCAAACGTGTTTGCTGTTGTCACGTGTGAAAAGATGTTACTATCTTGCGTGCTTGCCATAACGTTCATTGTCAGTTTTTCGCAAACAGAGAAGCGTACGCAGCTGAGCTGTCTCCTACGAACATTCCATCGTTGAAAATTCTGTCCATCTTCGATCTTTGTTACCCCTGACTTACATTACGTGCGACTTTACGTGCAAAGTGCGACTTAACTTTTTTTCCACTCAGCGCATACGTACATAGTCATTGACCATTCAGAACTTCGAACCACTTCGAACGTACAGCTAGTACAGTAGGACACGCTAACGACTTTCTCTAGCGTCAACTCGTCAAACAAGTAAGTGTTTTCTATATTTCATCTCTATTGTGAATCATGGCCCTCTCTTTTGTTGGCTGCATCTTGTATCAAAATACATTTGTGCACTGGCCTTCCGACGTAGGCACTTTTGTACAACGTTCTCAGCTACCGGCCACGTATTCCTTTGCAAGTGATAACCAAGGCGACTATATCCACCACTGGGCAGACTCTGGAGTCATTCTGAACACCTGCTGATTCGTTCACCAATAGGCGCTTGTTCTAATGTCGACTCGTTACAAAATCTCAGTTTGTCATTCCCGCCTCGAGTACCTTTCTTAGGCCATGAAGGTATTTTACATATAATTACCTCCCTAGATCTCCTCCCTCAGTATGGCCAGTGTGCAAATACGCACTCTAGTTTGTCATTATTACGTTTATATCACAAAAAAAGCACGAGTAACAATGTACGTTGTGCGGTCTACAAATGTACCGGTGACGTAAATGCCGCGTTGGACACTTTAATCATGATTGCCGGCTATCAGAACTCGCTTCCGCATTCCGTTGAATGTGATACGGAGTTTTCATGCACATTGACTAGAAATGATCCTGTTGTGTGCACTCATTGGCAAACTCACTGCAACACGCTTATCCGAGTCATTTCAGGAAATCGCTTCATACTGTGATAACTTACGGAGTTAAGCCCTATGACATTGCTTTCATTGCCACTTTTCATCGCATTTTGTCTTCTTTTCAACTGCCTGCTCGCAAATTGTTGTCAACGTTTAGGCCAAGGTCATTTTGGCCATAGTTTACCACACGCCCCCCGCGATCCGATCCGGCCATACAACGTACTTCCAATCACATGAGGTACACCGCTACTCTAGCTCTGCCATATGGACGAGCTCCACCACTTGAACGTTCGCCGCCTAATCCCGTTTGGTATACATTGAACGATCACTGGTCGTTTCGACACTACCAGTAAGTTGTGTCGGCCTCTCAATTGCATACCCCGAGACGTTTCGGCATCCGTTTTTCGTTTTTTTTTTTTTTTTTTTTTTTTTCTCCCCAAACTAAATAGTGATTGACTGACAGCTAATGGGTGACGTTTGCATTTTGACCTTTAAAATAAACGTGCGTTTTGATTGTTGTGTGAATTTTGCCGTGCCGTTTCGGGAATGGATCATTTTTGTCAGCGACTATTGCTATCGATAAACTTGTGTCACAGATGTGAAAATACTAAGATAATTTTCTTCTTACCGTTTGTTACCGTATTCCCACATATATAAAAGCATATGTCAAGTCCCTTGACTTCACTTGGGCAAAAAATTGAGAAGCCGAAACGACCTGTTACCGGCGAGGATCATGACGATTTCGGCCTGACAAACACTTTCATTGACAGTTTAGTTCTAGCATAGACAGTAGAGGGGGGGGGGAGACTGTCTATGATTCCAGCCAGCAATTGTCTTTCATTTCACATTCGTCATTTAATTTCTCCGATTTTGGCATCGCTTCTCCCGTCCATAATTCCCCACAAAGAGTTACCCATTGGAACTTACTTTTACATTGTCGATATTCGTGTCACGTACATTTTCGCCCTAAGTTTGTAATTGTATGCCAGCATTGGCGGCTATATTTTAATTTCAGACCCCGTTGGAGACATTTGTTTCACAAACCATTGCTCATAATGTGGTCATAATTCTGTATCTGAATGCATTTACTGAAACTACCCCATTTAAAAGTGCGGTTACCAATCACTACTTAGTATACAATAATATTTATTTTTTATATGATCTTTCAATCACACAGTCTTATTTCTGCCTTCTTTCAGGATGCTGTCTGTAAGTGACTATGAAAAAAAAGACAATAATCGCTATTACAAAGAACCACTGCAAGTGACTTTTTAT